>NC_037677.1:2623142-2882173 GCF_003255815.1 Theropithecus gelada | reverse complement strand
TTTTTTTTTTTTTTTGAGACGGAGTCTCACTCTGTCACCCAGGCTGGAGGGCAGTGTCATGATCTCGGCTCACTGCAACCTCCGCCCCACCGCTTCAAGCAATTCTCCTGCCTCAGCCTCCCGAGTAGCTGCAAATACAGGCGCCTGCCACCACACCTGGCTAATTTTTGTATTTTTAGTAGAGACGGGGTTTCCCCATGTTGGCCAGGCTGGTCTTGACCTCCTGACCTCGTGATCCACCCACTTTGGCCTCCCAAAGTGCTAGGATTACAGGCATGAGCCACTGCGCCAAACCACGGAAAATTTTTTTTTTTTTTTTTTTTTTTTTTTTTGAGACGGAGTCTCGCTCTGTAGCCCGGGCTGGAGTGCAGTGGCCGGATCTCAGCTCACTGCAAGCTCCGCCTCCCGGGTTCACGCCATTCTCCTGCCTCAGCCTCCCGAGTAGCTGGGACTACAGGCGCCCGCCACCTCGCCCGGCTAGTTTTTTGTATTTTTTAGTAGAGACGGGGTTTCACCGTGTTCGCCAGGATGGTCTCGATCTCCTGACCTCGTGATCCGTTACCTTACAGAGTCTCATTTGATCTTGACAAAAAGTGAGATGAGAGAATCTGCTCAGGTCTGCAAGGACAGGAAGTGACTGGGCTGTGACGTGAACCCTCGCTCTGCTGGGCGCTGGTCCCTGGGTCTTCTCCTGACACTGCATCCTGTAGCAGGTGGGAGCGCTTGGAAAGGCTCCAGGCGCACGGACAGATGAGGTGGCTTCCTGGTGGCTTTGCTCCCTGTCTGGGAATCCACACCTGCCGAGCCGTCGGGGCTCTCTCCTCCTTTATCTACGTGGCCGCTTTGATCACACGTGGGGCAGTTTCCTTTTACTCTCATGATGAACAAAAGCTGTTTATGTGTCATTTTCTTCTCACTTGTTTGCTTCTCGAGCGGCTCGGGGAGCTTTGAGCGTGCTGACGGCAGTAGGTACAATCAGAGTCACAATTAGACAGTGATTCACATTATGTAAAAGATTCATCACGCCAGTGGATGCAAAATGACACGCCGGCTGCCTGGCAGTGATTGCTGCACACTTCAGCCTCACTGGCTCGGCTGTAATCACAGTCGGGCCAATGCCCTTCCAAGGTGTCATTATCGGCAATCTCGCAAGGTATGTGTGAGTGCACGCACGTGTTGTCATGGAATTCGAATTCCTCCCTGTCCTGGTACCGGTGGGGAATGACCCGTCTGCCTCCTTCCCTGATTTGATTTGAGAGTTCCAGCCCATTTTAACCCACGCCTATGGGATACATCTGGATGGGCACCTGGCCCGAACGGTCAGCTCATTCCCAGTGGGGCTGCCAGCTCGGACCCCCTTTCGCCTCTGTCCTCCCCACCCCATTAGACAGGACTGCCCGGCATCGCCCCCCATGGGGCCGAGTCCCAGGTTGATGAGCTGTGCCCGCCTCAGAGGAGAAAGTTCTGTCCCTGGTGCTGCACAAATGACTTTATAACTTGCCATTAACAATATGCAGGACAAACAATCATTTATAGATTCCAGCAGGAGAGCAAGATTCTCATTGCAGAGACTGAACATGTGCAACTGCATTTGCTATAAAATCAGCAGCTGTGCTTCAGGACTTTTGAGAGTTTTCTTTCTTTGTTTCCCTCCCTCCCTCCCTCCCTCCCTCCTTCCCTCCTCTCTTTCTTTCTTTCTTTCTTTCTTTCTTTCTTTCTTTCTTTCTTTCTCTTTCTTTCTTCCTTCCTTCCTTCCTTCCTTCCTTCCTTCCTTCCTTCCTTCCTTTCTCTTTCCTTCTTTCTTTCTTTCTTTTTCTTTTTTTTCTGAGACAGAGTCTCACTCTGTCACCCAGGCTGGAGTGCAGTGGCGCCATCTCAGCTCACTGCAAGCTCCACCTCCCGGGTTCACGCCATTCTCCTGCCTCAGCCTCCCGAGTAGCTGGGACTACAGGTGCCCGCCGCCACGCCTGGCTAATTTTTAAAATATTTTTTGGTAGAGTTTGGGTTTCACTGTGTTAGCCAGAATAATCTCGATCTCCTGACCTCAGGATCCGCCTGCCTCAGCCTCCCGAAGTGCTGGGATTACAGGCGTGAGCCACCTCGCCCAGCCTCTTTTTTTTTTTCTTTCTTTCTTTCTTTTTTTTTTTTTTTAAATGCGGCCCAATATACTTAATTTTAGAGATTGGAGTTCTACTCTTGTTACTTCAGAGAAAGCAGCAAACTCAATTGCTTAACAGTATGAAAAAGGAATTTATTTTCATCAGAGTAAAGCTCTCTGCCTACTGGCTAGACAAGTTAGGAATCCTAGGCAAGGCCGTGTTGAGTTTCATGGCTTGAAAGGAGAATTAAAGGTGCAAAATCCACCTTTAAAAGAAACCAATATGGGTAAACATGAGAGGTTTTTAGTAAAACTTCCTTCGGAATTGTATATAATTTGGAAAGAAAATACAAATAATGTTGTGAATTTTTACTTTATTGAACTTGGGCATAGGTAGCACTTCAAAGTCTTCAAAGTGGATATTAGAAAAGCAAACGGTTCACGGAAGTTTATGAGTAACCCAGTCATTAGATGCATGGAAGCAATTGTGGGTGGAAACAGAGAGCCCCTGTCCTGTGTGTGTTTCAGTTTGACTCAGTGAGTTATACTGTATTTAATTAAAATAGATTTGAGTTCTAGCACGAAATGAAAACTCAAATATATACATACTTTTTCTCTATTTTTTTCACCAAGTTTTCAATCTTAAAATGCCACCGTATTTTTATACGTCTAGTTGGGAAAGATGATTTTCTCAAAATTCTGTGTTTTTAAATAAGATGCTGAGGCTTGGGTCCCAAAGGTTTAAGATAATTCTATAGGCAGCGACTGGGGGCTCATGTGAAAACGACAAAATGTAGTTTTACTTTCTCTCGGTGAGGTTATGAGTCCCAAGTGCTGAGTTAACACAAATGAACAATTTAGCTTTCTCCTAGAATATGAATCTTCCTAATTGTGAGTATGAAAATGAAGTCTGAGCTCTGAGCCATTCAATGAAGGAAGTAGAAGACAGAGACATTTTCAGTCTTTGAGACGGAAGCCCAAACCGTGGCTCATCTTCAGGGAATTTGAAGAGTGTCTGGTAGGTGCTAATGTGTGTAGTGACATCAAAGGAAATCTTAGGAAATCTGTTGTCCATTAAGTGTTTTATGTCTTTCTTTAGGTGAAGCATTAACAAGTCAGTAGGCTTAACTTAGATATTCAGAACATGAAACCAGTCACTTTAAGAAATATAGCTTTATTTTATTCATTACAAAGTTGGACAGATAATTATTACATCTGCCGTGTGGTAGGCACTGAATTAGAGGCCTGTGCATATTGGTGAACCTTTGGACATGGCCACTGCTTTTATGTTGCTTGGATTCTAGTGGGAAAGATGTGTACTCAATAAACAAACCCAATAAAGACGGGGTGCGGCATTATTTAGAACAGCAAAGTTACGGAATCAACCTAAGTGTCCATCAATGAGCACTTGGATAAAAAAATGAATAGATAAAAATGGGGTTTATAAACCCAATAAAATATGCATCCATAAAAAGAATGAAATCCTGCCATTTGCAGTGGCATGGATGGAACTGGAGAGCGTTATGTTAAGTGAAATAAGCCAGGCACAGAAAGAAAAATTTGGCTTCTTCGCACCGATGTGCGGAAGGGACAGGAGTTGATCTCATGGAGGTAGAGAGTAGAATGATGGTTGTCAGGAGATAAAGACAGCTTGGTTTGTTGGCAATATAGTTTGGATGTGTGTCCCTGCCCAAATCTCATGGTGAATGGTAATCACCCGAGTTGGAGGTGGGGCCTGGTGAGCGGTGATGGGATCCCTGGGGCGAATTCCCGTGAATGTTTTGGCACACTCCCCTTGGTGCTGTTTTCGCAATAGTGAGTTCTTTTGAGATCTGGTCATTTAAAAGTGGCAGGCACCTTCTCTCTCTTTCTTGCTCCTGCTTTTGCCATGTGATGTGCCTGCACGCTCTTCACCTTCCACCATGATTGTAAGTTTCCTGAGGTCTCCTCAGAAGCTGAGCAGATGCCAGCATCGTGCCTCCTAGACAACCTGCAGAACCAAGAGCCAATTAAACCTCTTTTCTTTATAAATTACTCAGTCTCAGGTATTTCTTTATAGCAATGCAGCAACGGCCCAAATACAATTGGTATGAAAATAGTTAGATAGAAGGAATAATTTCCAGTATTTGATAGTACAATAGGGTGATGATAGTTAACAATAATTTATTGTATGTTTCAAGATGGCTAGAAGAAAAGATTTAAAATGTTCCCAACACAAAGAAATGACAAATATTTAAGATGATGGATATTCTGATTACCCTCTTTGATTATTATGCATTGTAGGCACGTATCAAAATATGGCACGTACCCCATAAATATGTGCAATTATTATGTATCAGTATACTTTTTATTTTGAGATGGTGTCTTGTTCTGTCACCCAGGCTGGAGTGCAGTGGTGCAATTTCTGCTTACTACAACCTCCACCTCTCGGGTTCAACTGATTCTGGTGCCTCAGCCTCCCGAGTAGCTGATATTACAGGTGCATGCTACGACACCCAGCTAATTTTTGTATTTTTTGTAGGGAGGGAGTTTCGCCATATTGGCTAGGCTGTGTCTTGAACTCTTGGCCTCAGGTGATCTTCCTGCCTTGGCCTCCCAAAGTGCTGGGATTACAGGCATGAACCATTGCACCCAGCTCAATAGAAAATTTTTAAAAGTAGAAAAGAAGGCACCTCAACTGGAAGGAAAGGAAAGGTTTGCTGTTGGGGTGGGACTGGGGGTGGCTGGCCTGTTTTGGAAGTCACACACTGTACTTGGAAATAGAATATAACCAGTGCCTAGGTATATAATCCCCCCGATGAAACGCCCCACAATAACAGGGAGGACAGGCTGAAAGCGAACTAACTACTGTTCATGAGATGAAAATACAGTGGTGGGTCCCTTGGGGTTTCACAGTCCTTCCTCTCATGCCCCCTCAGTGTCCGCTCAGAGATGTGTGGGGCTCTCTTACACCAGGAGCTCCTTCTCTAACTTTAGCCACATACTGGTCATCCAGGGGCCTCCTAAAATCCAGGAGCATAAAAACAAGTGGAATTTCTGAGAACCAAAGATGGCGCATGGCTGTGGTTGGGCTGCCACAGGCAGTTTTGTGAAAAAACAGAGATGTATATCTCATAGTCCTGGAATCTGGAGGTCCAAGGCCAAGATGTGTTCAGGGCTGGCTCCTCCTAAGGCCTCTCTCCTTGGCTTTCAGATGGCATCTTCTCTTGTGTCCTCATGCGGTTGTCCCTCTATGGGTGTCTGTGTCCTGATCTCTTCTTCTTACAAGGACATCAGTCCTAATGGCTTCGTTACCTTAATCACTTCTTTAAAAGCCCTATCTCCACATACAGACACACTCTGGAGGTCCTGGGTTAGGACTATAACCTGGGAATCTTGGGGGGATGCAATTCAACCTGAAGCAGATGGGGTCTCATACCCTGTGTCACCCAAGCTCATGCCAGAGCCCTGGGAGGGAGCCCCGGGTTCCCCCTTTGATATGGTTTGGCTGTGTCCCCACCAAAATCCTGTCTTAAATTCTCATGTGTTGTGGGAGGATGGAAGTGATAATAATTTGACAGCAAAGAAGACAATTGCTGCCAGGGAGGGGAGAGGGGACCCCAGACCTCTGAAGGTAGGAGGGTCCCGGGCCCTGGACAGAGCAGGCAGCCCCACCCCTGTGACACCCCTGACGACGGCTCAGGAGTTGGAGAAGGTGGAATCATATGTAGAGGCTGGTTGGGGAGATAGGAAGTTGTTGAATGAGTTTTTAAATATTTCCATCAAAATTCTTACTGCACCTTTGGTGTTGGTGGGGACCAGTGGCTTCTCCATGTGCCTGGCTTCTTCCTGGCTCTGACTCTGGGAGCCTGGCCTGGCCTAGGGCTGCTGGTTGGATTCATTGCTGGCAGCAGGTAGAAGGTGGAGGAGGGAGAGGAGCTGTCCTCACTCCTCTCTTACTCATGCCTGTCCACGTTAGCAGCCCCTCCCCAGGCATCCCTTGCCCATGGTCTGGGGAGTGCTATTCTCACTTCCCTTGGGCCCTGCCCACCCATCTCCAAAGAATCCCGTCAGTGACTCCTTTTAATCACCTCTTTGCCTGTGACAACGTCTTCTGGGGCCTCCTGGCTGATATAAGGAGAAGCCTGGCTATCTGTGCAACTTGTTAAAGTGAAGGGAACCATTCACACTGGCATGTATCTACAAGTCACACAGCTTTGCAACTGGAGTGACTTTAAGCTCATCTAACCAAACCTTCGATGACAGATGAGGACACCCAAAATCATAGGATAGAAGTGACTCACTCCCATCTGGGTCGGCCACGCTGAGACTCAAGCGCAGAGTCTAGCAAAGCACATTTCGTCCTCCCTTAGAAGGAAGATCCTGCCGGCACGGCTCACCTCCACCTACCCTAGGTCTCCCCCACCCTCCCTTAGAAGGAAGGTCTTAGAAGGCAGCATGGTTCACCTTCATCTACCCTAGGTCTCCCCCATCCTCAGAAGGGAGTCTTTGCACACCCCTAGCAAAGCACACTTCGTCCTCCCTTAGAACGAAGATCCTGCCGGCACGGCTCACCTCCACCTACCCTAGGTCTCCCCCACCCTCCCTTAGAAGGAATCACAAGACTACTCTGGACATCTGTAAGAACAAATGGTTTCTAGCACAGTCCTTTCCCGGGGTCTACATTTTCCCTCTGGGAGGCTTGGAAGTTGAAGGGGTCAGGCAATTCAAGTTCTCCCCGATATCTCAGGGGCCACTGACACACAGGAAAATGTGCTGCTCTGCTCGCTGTTTGACTTTGATGGATGCAAATTTGTTCTAAATGAGCCTGACATTCATTAGCATGTAAACATATGTTGCTGGTGGCGACTCGCAGGGCCACTTGCTGATGGATCTCGTGGGCTGTCCCCGCCAGACACCACCAGGCTGCCTGGGTCTGTGCTGCTTCTGGCTAAGGCTCCAGATGTTGTTTTTCTTGCACTATGAAGTACACATTTTAGCTACAGGGTCATTTTTTTTTTTCCACAAAAGAAACACAGACAAATCTGTGAAAAGAACTTGAGTTTATGCGCCGACCTACTGGAAGGAGCCTCTTAGAATGTCAGCTGCTCAGCGTCTGCCTTGACTCCGGGCAGTTCTCTCTGTCCTGTGGCTCAGAGACTCTGTGGGGCTGAATTATACATTTGATTCCAGTTCTGCTCAATATTTCCCCACAAGTAGTGCTGTGGATGCGTCTGATGCCTTTGGAGATATCTGCAGCAGGAATAGTGCAGAGAATAAAACTCACCATGCTAAAATATTTTGAGCTGAAGGCAATTAAGAAGCGCTCTGGCGTTCCCTCTGTTTTCTGAAAAGCACACAACATAATCGTATCATACAAAGACAACAGTGCCCTTTCTCCCCTCTCTGCCAGAAAGGACGCAGGTCAATCTCTGCAGACAACTTCAGACCCTTATCATTCAGGAAACAGCACCAGAGGAATTTACACAAAAATCTATCATTTATTGGCCTTCCCACAATTTGCTGCCCCCAATGACCCAAAGTCCTTTTACTTTGTCTTGGCACTTCTCTAAACATTTATTATCCTTGTCGAAGATTTATATAAACGAAAGCCCTGAGCTGTCTCTTTGAGATTCCCTCATTCCCCGTGTATCTCCCACGTGTCTATGAAATATATATGCTAATAAACCTCCGTTTGCTTTTTTTGGGTTCACCTGTCTTTTGTTATAGGAACCCCAGCCAATGGAGCTAAGATGGGTGTAAGAAAAAAACTACATTTTTCTCCCCCGTAGTAGCATTATTCTAGCAATAGCATTCTTTTTTGGTAGATGTCTGTTGAATTCACACACACACACACGCACACACACACACACACACTCACACAGCAATGTAAAAAGAAAGAAATGTGGGGAGTCCTGATGAAATTTTAGGTCACAGAGATACCTAAATATGTTGGGAAGTTGTCTTTAAACATTGATTTTTTCCCACATTTATTCTCATATTTTTGATATTTTTTTCTTCTGAGATACCATTTCTAGCTTTTTTTCTCTACATTTTCTTGCAAGTCCGAGAGAGTATGCTGGTTAGTAGTGTGTCCAATGCACTACCTCTGTCCTTGTCAGTAAAGAAATATAGAAATAGAGAGGGATATGAGAGTCACGCTACACAGAGATGGAAACACAGATATGAGGTAAATAAAAACACGCGAAAGCCCAGCATTTCTGGAACTCTCACCTACTCCTGTGCCGATATTCATCCTTCAGCTCTGCCTACGTTCCTCCCTTCTTTTCTTATGCTATGGGGTCTGCTTTGGAGATGTTACCTACTTTCATTCTTCCAGAGTCAAGCTTTTGCTTTGGTTGGAACTGCAGACCCATTTGCTCATTCCGCAAATACTTTCTAAGCACATGGATAGTCACTGAGAATACCGTGGTTCACCAACATGACCATGGCCCCTGCTCTCACGAACCTGCGGCCTGATGGGGAGAATGGGCACTAATATGACAATCACTCTAATGTCCTGCAAAGGACAGGAACTCTTTCTTTTTTATGGCTGCATAGTATTCTGTGGTATAGACATGCCACATTTTGTTTATCCAGTGTATCATTGATGGGCACGAGATGTCCTCTTAACATGTGATCCAGCTATTGCAGTCTTCGGTATTTATCCAAAGGAGTTGAAAACTTGTGTTCACAGAAAAACCTGCATATGGATGTTTATAGAAGCTTTATTCATAATTGCTAATTTTATAGCAGCTTTATTTATAATTGCTCAAACCTGGAGGCAACCAAGAAACCAAAATGTTCTTCAGTAGGTGAGTGGATAAATGACCTGTGATATATCCAGACAATGGAATATTGTTTAGCACTGAAAAGAAGTGAGCTGTCAAGCCATTAAAAGACATGAAGGAACTTTAAACACACACGGCTACACAAAAGAGGCCCATCGGAAAAGACTAAATACTGTAAGCTTCCAACTAAAGGACATTCCAAAAAAGGCCAGACTATGGAGTGAAAATATCCGTGGTTCCCAGGTGTTGGGAAGAGGGAGAGATGATGAGGTGAAACACGGAGATTTTTAGGATTTTAGTGCAACTGCTCTGTACGATGCTATCACGGTGGATACATGTCATGACACATTTGTTCAAACCCATAGGACCAGCACCAAGACGGAGCCCTCATGTAAACTGTGGACTCTGGGCGACAATATGTCAGCGTAGGTTCTTCAATTGTTCCAAATGCTCCCTCTGGCAGAAGTGTTGTTAGTGGGGGAGGCTGTGCACGTGGGGGAAGGGAAGGCATATAGGACTCTCTGTACCTTCCCCTCAATTTTTCTGTCTAAAAGATAAAGTGTATTTTTAAAAATTAAAAAAAAAAAAGAAACAAAAAGTCCTCACAAAAATCAAATGAGAAAATGCTCACACTGGCTGCTTCAGGTCAAAACAGAAGAACAAGGGCTGTAGTTACCATCCCACCTGATGGCTTTTCTCTCACTGCTTTTCAGCATTGTTCTGGAGTCTAGCCAGTGCAAGAAGACAAGTTGAAATATATAAAATGCACCCTTATTAGAAAATAAGATTTAAAACTATCTGTATCTGCAGGTGACGTGATCACCTATGTATAAAATCTCCTGAAATCACAAAAAGCCACTAAAACTAATAATAATAAATTACTTACTAATAAGTGAGTTTGAAAAGTTTGCCAGATACAAAATCAACACACAAGCAATATTTATCTCTTTATACACTGGCAAGAAATTGGAAATGGAAATTTACAAAGCAATGTTATTGATAGCACATCAACAAATGAAATACTTAAGACTAAATCTGACAAAAGATGTGTAAGATCTATACACTGAAAAGCAGGCAGTGATGCTGAGATAAATTAAAGAACTAAATAAATGAAGTGATATACTGTGTTCATGGATCAGCAGGCTCAATATTGTTAAGATGTCAATTCTGCCCCTGTGGATCACAGGTTTAATGCAATTCCAATCAAAATCCCAGCATGATTTTATTTTACTTTATTTTTTTTTTTTCAGTAGAAATGAACAAGCGGATTCCAAAATGTGTCCGGAAATTTAAAGAACCCAAAAGAGCTAAGATAACTTGGAAAAAAACGGTGGAGGACTTACCTGAACTATCAAGATAGTGTGGTATTGGTATAATAAGAGAAAACTGGGTTAATGAAACCTCCTAGAGGGTCTTGTAATAATCTCACAAACATGTTACATATATGCAGTGGATTTTTGAATAAAGGTTCAGAGACATTAAATTAGAGAAAGGATGATAATGATGATAGAAGGATTAAATACCATAGGCCAAAAAGAGAAAAAAGAGCTCTTGCTAAATATCTTCACATGGTTGGTGTCACTCATGCAATTCAATTCACATTTTGCATGTCTAAAAGTTCAACAGACCACTTCTCTTTCCCCAATTCACTCCACAGAGATGCTGATGTCTTTCAGTGGAACTTGGAAGTTTGCTATTCTTTTTAAAATGACTCTTAGATACTATTTATGCAAGAAGTTATGGGACTATAACTTACAAATACTGTTCTAAACCTTGGAATCACACGTTCCCCTTTTTCTCTACTTATCGTTCTTATCGTTTCTAATCAATTTCCCATTTCCTCTTTCTCCTTCATATTTACACTGCATTCCTTTTAGTTCAGGCTCTTCTTACCCCACTCGATCTCTTGATGTGGTCGCCTGAAAGTCCTTCCTGTTCCAGCCTCCTGGAATCCTTCCTTCATGACCCTGCAGAACCGCCCTCCAGACCCGCAAGTCTGACGGTGGAATCAAGGATCTCAAAGCCGAGTGGGATCTGAGAGGCTATCTAGACCAATCCTCCATTACAGATGTAAACCTTTTGATGACTTCACTTCAGAGTCCAAAATATTTGCACTGCAGGCAGAATCACCTAAATCACTTAATGTGATGTTCAGTCTTCCCGTGGTATTTTCCTCTCTGCATCTCCCTACTTTCGGTCAGCCATTTCTCACTCATGACACCGAACCCTTCATTCACATCACATTATTGTTCTTCTCCACACACCCTTATTTGTTTTCTGCCTGGGTTTTTTGTTACATTATTCCCTCTACTGGAAATATCATTTTCCAAGATCTGACTACAGACTTTTAACGTATTCCTCAGAATGACTCACATATCACATATTCGACCAAATGGCTGCAGATTCTGTCACCTCCTCTCCCATCCTATGGCAATCTGGAGAGCGTTCTTCTCTCAGCCAATAGGATTTATCATGGTCCTTCTTTATCTTAACAATAGTTTAGCAGGATTGAGAACTGGGAAGTAGATTTTTCTCCCAGGGGTGAGAATTGTCTTAGTTTAGCAGATCTCCCTGGGTCTCCATTCTGGTTGTAGAAAAGCAGCCCACAGGGCATGGTGGGGAGGAGAAGAAGGGGAACAAAGCTGTGTTGCATGAAGATGGACAGTTGTGACCCTTACTCCGGGGTTGGGAGTTGAGGCCACTAGGAAGGAGAAGCTGTAAGGATGAAGGCGAGGCATAAAAAGTGATGCAGGCCAGGCGCAGGGGCTCATGCCTGTAATCCCAGCACTTGGGGAGGCTGAGGCGGGCAGATCACAAGGTCAAGAGTTCAAGACCAGCCTGACCAATATGGTGAAACTCTGTCTCTACCAAAAATACAAAAATTAGCTGGGTGTGGTGGCTCACACCTGTAGCCCAGCTACTCGGGAGGCTGAGACAGGAGAATCACTTGAACCCAGGAGGTGGAGGTTGCAGTGAGCCAAGATCATGACTCTGCACTCTAGCCTGAGTGACAGAGCGAGACTTCATCTCAAAAAAATAAAAATAAAAGTGATACAGTAACAAGACTGTCTGAGGAGAAGAGGCAATCAGCAACCTTCTCCAGGGTGAGATGGCTGAAGACCCTCTAAGAACAAGGGTGTCTACTTTCCTTCTTTAGGATGCTCTATCATGATTTAATGAACCCTCCCAATCTACTGTATTCAATATTTGGCATAAGTCAATTTAGGGAAATTCTAGAAAACACAGCTGGCTGTTATCATCAGGTTAATGTAGATTGGGAAGAAGGAAAAAACCCCAGGAGACACGTAGGAAGGAAAATACATGAAAACAGAAGAAACTTGGAGTAAGTTCACCTGTCAAACAAAATCCAGTTTCCAAAAGACATTGTGAGGACTGCTGGGTCTTCCTCACCTGAAGATGGGGGATTCCAAATAATTATTATACTTGAATCTCAAGGGATGGGGTGATCACCACCAGCTCTCAAATGGGATGAGTTCCAATATCTTCTATCGGGAGGAGGTAAATAAGAGGTTAGGTACACGTCTGTAGTCATCACAATTTTGTCAAGATTGCTCTTTTTACTTCCATGTCGTAGATGGAGAGCCTGATGCTTGTGGAAATGATTTGCTCAGGGTCTCACCATCAAAAATGGCAAAGGAAAGATTCCAACATGTTTTAAAAGCTGCAAACTGAGCTGACTCCCATCCATGCTGTCATACCGACTTTGAGATTTCAATCCTCCTGAAAGCAGGAAACACATTCCATTTGCTTTTATATCCTCCATAACACTAGTGAGCAAGTTTTGATCAAAGTAACATTGAATATTTTGCTGACTCGAAGTGAAAAAGAAGTAAGAGACTTAAATGACACCATCACAAGTCAACGTTCAAGGAACAGAGACAGATTTAGCATTAGCTGTACCAGTCAAATCAACATTAACATGCACGTTTATTCTGTACATGGGAGTAAGACACCAAACACAATTGAAAAAATGAGCCAAGTATAAAAAAAATGTGTCACAAAGGGATGGATTTAGACAGGAGAGCAGTGAAGTAGGTTATAAAATGCTCAGCATAATCCATTTTAATGAATTATTAGCTGAAACATGCAAAGCATTTAGGATTTCTGGGAGAAGTGTACAAACACACCAAATGTTTGTCTGACATTTTCTTCACTGCTTCTGTCTTTCCACAGGGCTGGAGATGTTGTTGACCAACGGCCTTGGGAGGAGAAGTTGCAGCTGAGCCCACACCCTCTCAAAATCCTTCTGACTGTTTCTATTTTTGTAGACTAATTTACCATTAACAACAAATCCCTAAGATTTATTCAACCAGTACAGCAGTCGTTGGCCAGAGTTCAAATTTCTGATTCGAAGGAATCTGAGTTCTGCCTGCCAGTATCGACTATGAATGGCTTTGTCCGTAGAGGAGCTGTGTCTTTGCTCACTACTGAACAGTATTGAGGCTTTGAATGTGGTAGTTTGCTGGTCACCTCCTGGTCATCCTTCTGCTCACCAAGAGCAGATACTGTTCTCAGCCCCTTACATTTACAAGGTCGTTTAATTCTCACATAGCCCTTTCAGATGGACGCAACTATTACCCCCATTTTACAGAGGAGGAAACCGAGAGGCAGAGGACATAGGTGAATTGTCCCAGCTCACAGAGCTGGCCATGGAGCTGGAACTTGCACCCGGCCAGCCTGGCTCCAGAGTTCACTGCCCTCCTCCTGTACAGCACGTGTGACCTGCAGTAATCACCGCCCAAACAGGCACTGCGGGTAGCCAAGCACACGTCATCCGACTTCAGCACGGAGGAAGGTTCGTTTCCATTCTGGTGTTCAACTCAGTTAGGACTGTTTTTATCACCACAAGGACGCACAACTCAGAAAGCTCAGTCACGTGTCGTTGCCTTCTACGGTCATGGTTTTCTACTTTTTGGCCCCATTTTCCTGCCCACTTGGCCTGCTGGGACGTGAATGATGCATTACTTCTACAGAATGCAGGTGAGCAGGTGGTGTGGCGAGGTGGGTGATTGGACAAGGTTTCCCGACAGCTGGAAGCTTGAGGGAGACCCGCGGTGGCCCCTTGTTATTCTTCCTGGACAAGCCTCCTCTGGTGTCGAGCTTGAGTCCCTCATCGCTGGTGCCAGGTGGTGTCACAGTTTTTAGCACCCCAGAGTGACAGCCAGGGCGGCTTCTCTCTGTCCGGCGCCCCCCGCCCCACCCCGCTCCTCTTCTTTAGTGAGAGAAGTTCTCTGACTCTTGGGATTTTGCAATTAGAAGAGTGATCATTACAATTTTCATTTTGAATATTGTGGCCCTGCTGGGCTGCGGTGCAACAGGCTCTTTCATGAAGATTGGCAGGATGCTGATGGCGAGGGCATCGGGACAGAGGGGAGTGAGCAGGACTCATGAGATGCAGCTCTGAGCTCCCCCGGGAGGGAGCCATAGAAATGTGGGTCTGCTCTTCACATGGCCGCAGACTCTCCTGTGTCCTCCATGGAACCTGTGGAGGCGGCGTTAGGCGCTGGCCCTCTCCGGGGTGTGAGCTCAGTGAGCAAGAGAACATCTGCCCTCTCACCCCCATCTCTGCAGCTGGGTCCTCCTGCAGTGTCGACTTTTTGAATGAATGCAGCAACCTGCCCCATTCTGCTGATGCTGCAAAAAGGAGCTGGAAAAGAACATGCACAGCTTCTCCAGTCTTAGTATTTGTTACCTTTTAGTTTGGGGAACTTTGCCTTGAAACTTGACTGCCCCAGTACAAGAATGTGCTGAGGATGCCACTATCCTGCTAGATTCTCCCAGGAGGTCAAGTTGAAAATGAGCTAGGTGCTCTCTCTGCCTCTCTCTGTCTGTCGCTCTTCTTTCTGTCTCTCTTTCTCTTTCTCTTGTCTCTCTGTGTCTGTCTCTGTCTCTTCTCCCTGTCTCTCTGTTCCCCTTTTCCTCTCTTCTCTCTCTCTCTCCCTCCCTTCCTCCCTTGCTATTGCTGCAAAGAATATTCTTGTTGAATTTGGTTCTCCATATCTTCTTCCTTTCCTTAGAATATATTCCTAAAAGTCTATTCATTGTGAAAAGCAAACGGCCTTTAGATGTTTTCCAAATCTAACAGATGGGGGTCCTTTCAGACAGAGCTTCATTTTACACTTTTATCAAGAAGCCCACGGCACCTGCTCGCCACGCTGCAGTCGCCCTAAGGAGGTTCATGGAGAGCAGAGGCCTTGGGGCTACATTAAGGGGTGTCTTTTTTCCAATGTCCAGAAGGTATACTTCGGGGGGGGGGCAGTTGAAGTAGGAAAGTGACATCATCACTTCATGTATGGCATAGGTTGGTCAAGTACACAGTGTGCAACAGACCCCCGGACTGGCGCTGGGTGGGGACGAAGGACTTCAGTTATTACAGGGTGGGTTG
Organism: Theropithecus gelada; assembly: GCF_003255815.1. Lineage (NCBI taxonomy): Eukaryota > Metazoa > Chordata > Mammalia > Primates > Cercopithecidae > Theropithecus > Theropithecus gelada. Next base: position 2,866,899 of record NC_037677.1, on the reverse strand, counting down.
GGCTGGGGGCTGCCCATCTCTGGGGACAGATGCGTCAGCTATCGAAGCCCAGGTAGCACCCGTCTTAGGCTGCACAGCCCTTCTCACCGCTTCAGTTCCTGAAGGGAAAGGCTCCAGGAGACTCTGAGGTGAAGAACACTCTTCCATTTTCAACTCACCCGCCATTAGGGTTCTTCCCCCTCTACACTCCAGCCCCGCAACCGTGAAGTTCTCGGGGTCCCTGGCCAGTCACTTGCTGAAGCCTCGCTCTCCAGGATCTCTGTAAAGAGGCACCCTGCTCTAATGCCTGCTTCTCCAGGAATATTTGCTCTGGAAACGGCTGAGAATAAAAACCCATCTCTAACAGTGTGATTGCAGGTGGGTGGCCCCGGGGCAGGTGATTTTGGGAAGGTGGGGCTGGCTGGCGCCCTGTGTCCTGACTTTTCTTCTGAGCTTCTGCAAAACCACTTTTGAGAAAATTAATCGGGGTGGGTAGTCCTGGGTGGCGTTTTCTTCTAAGTGTGAAAATCTGTTTGTAGAATTCCTGTAGTCGCAGGAGCTGTGGTTGCCTGTCACGATCCTGTGGAGACCCAGGCTGCCCTTCTGTGTCCTGGCAGTGTGGGGCCCATTTCTCTAAAACTGATTAATGTCCTTTCATCTCTTTTTGCTTCCACTGCAGTTTCTCAGGAAAGTATGTCATCTTCTCCGTTATCCCCATTAGTCTCTTCAATAAAACACCTGTGAGCATTCCATAAACCAAATTTAACAGTGTCCAGGGGAAATCCTGCTGTCCAGCTGTCTTTTCTCTTTTCTTAAATGAGTGCATGGTGGCCCTGGTGGGGATCTTGCTTTCTCTTTCCTTAAACTGAGGAAGCCCTGCTCTGATATACTTCAGGGACTGGAATTTCCTGGAGTGCTTGGAGCAGGTGGCTGGTCCTTCTGTCTCAGGAACACTTAACTTTTCTTAAGGGTTTAAGCTATTTTCTTCATCTCTAAAACTTCCTATGGCATCTGAAACCTGGGTTTCTTTCTGTCAGTTACACTTTGGAAATTTGCTTAAGGTTTTCATTCATTTTCTTCCATCTCATTTCCTCTGAATGGATTTGAGAAGAATCTTCTCTTCATTTCTAATTTTTTTTTCTTTGGTTTTGTATTTCAAAGTCCTGTGGCATTCCCTCTCCTGTCGCTGGTGAATTCCCGTGTATCTCGGATCACACTTGATTTTGGGCTTGCTTTTCTCCCCATCTTCTTATGTTACTGTGGTCAATTTACAAATGTCACTCAGCGTAGGCCAGGCACGGTGGCTCACGCCAGTAATCCCAGCACTTTGGGAGGCCAAGTCGGGCGGATCATGAGGTCAGGAGATCGAGACCATCCTGGCTAACACGGCGAAACCCCCATCTTTACTAAAAATACAAAAAACTAGCCGGGCATGGTGGCGGCGCCTGAAGTCCCAGCTACTCGGGAGGCTGAGGCAGGAGAATGGCGGGAACCCGGGAGGCAGAGCTGGCAGTGAGTTGAGATCGCACCACTGCACTCCAGACTGGGCGACAGAGTGAGACTGTCAAAAAAAAAAAAAAAAAAAAGTGACTCATAATTGTTTTCTTTTTTGTTTACTTTAGGATCCTTTCCCCAGAATTTTCCTGCAAAAAAAAATTTCACGTGGATTCCCACAGTCTGAGATTTTTAAAATTTTCTTTATTTCATTATTCTTTTTGTTCTTTTATCTTTTTACTTTTATTTACCTTTTATCTTTTTATTTATGTTCTTCATTTTCTTATTCAAGCATGTAACTCAGAGTCTCTTATCAGCTTGTCCTTTCCCCAGTGTGCTGACGCTTCGCTGCCTGCACTGACCCTCAGGCTCTTGCGTGTTTGGAAGGAGTCCACTAAATTTCCATGGAAACCCGGTCTCTGCCCATGGACCCGGTCTAGGAAGGGTTCCTGGAATGGAGCACAAGGCTTCGGCACTCAGGAGCTCTGAAGGCGCTGTTAGCAGTTTGGCCAGCTGGCTTGTCCTGGACATCCGCTAATGTCTCACGCATGGGGTGTGCTGGCCCGGAGGCCAAAGCTGGTCAGGGCAGGAAGTCGGCTCGGAAGGTCGGTGCCAATTAATGATACAAAACATTGCAGAGGCCCGAGGATTCAGCGGGCTTGGCTATATCCCTTGTTTGGCCTGCTTGCTGTTTCTGTTTTATCCTGCTGACCAAGAGCTGTGTGATACCCTTAGACAAGAGTCACATATTTTCTTTTAATGTAAAAATAGCAAGTAGAAATTTCATACAGAAAAAAAGAATTATGTGTACATTGATCTTTATGTCTATAAGATACTGTGATAAATGAAAAGAAAAACAAAAATAAAATATGCATTTTCTGGGAAGGAACATTTTCTGTTTGGTGGTCATGCTGTTAAAATATTTACCATTTGCGATCAGTTTTAAGGGAGGTAAAATTTGCAATAATGTTTTTGAGGACAATAGTGGAGGCTACTTCTGTATCACTGATTTAGAAACGGACACAAAGAGTTCACCCCTCCCGAGTTAATGGATGTTTGGAATGCCTTTGCAGAGCACGCTAAGATGTATAAATGACACAGTCTCAACCATTTGGTAGATTCAGCATCTCTCCTGTGGTAATCTGTGATTCTAGACAGAAAGCACGCCGATAAGCTTCACGAGACAAATCGTCTCCTGTTCCCAGTTAGGTGATGGCCTCCTTCTGGAGGATCACACATTCCTGCCGGGTGCCATGTGACTTCCAATGGCTTCTCACAAGGGGAATCCCTAGTCCCCATCCCGTTGACGTGTATCTACATTCCCACCCATTGATTCTCATCCCTGCAGCCACATGACATCTTTGGCTAGTGGAACCTAGTGGACGTGCCCTGTGCCACTTCCCAGCAGAAGGTTTGAAGCCCTTGCCTTGATTCTTCTGTCTGCCATGAGAGTGGTCCTCCTGACCTAGGGGCTGGTCCTTCAGCCAGGCCCTGATTAGAAAATCTGAGGAGTAGCGCTGAAGCCAGTCCTCAGCACCAAGGAGCAAGAGCAAGAAATGAACGTGTCTGATGAGCCACTGAGATTGTGAGGTTGTTTGCTTAAGCTAACTGATGTATCTAGGCAGTACCAATAGTGAAAACAACATGGTTAGTAATGTTAAGACCAAAGGATTCTTCTTACTGGTCACAGATTTAGGAAACTATTGTTACTGATATTTCGCCTCCCAACCTTGTTCCCTGGCATCTCAATTTACTACCCCCCTAGAAGAGACTGTGCTTTTCTGGGTCCCATAGGCCCCACTGAACTAGCAGCTGAGGATCAAGCAGGGCCATCATGCTTTTTCTCAGTGACATAACAGCAACCGATTCCACAAGCAGCATAATTAAATAGTAAAAATGTTTGGTAAAGAATGTAAGTGCTAACTCTTAAATGTTACCCCTTTCAGCACCTGCAGTCCTCCTAATCATTGACATAGGTGTGTCTTAGTCCATTTTCATATGACTGTGAAGAAATACCTGAGACTGGGTAATTTATAAAGAAAAAGAGGTTTAACGGACTCACATTCCACATGACTGGGGAGGCCTCACAATCATGGTAGAAGGTGAAGGAGGAGCAAAGGCACATCTTACATGGCAGCGGGCAAGAGAGTGTGTGCAGGGGAACTGCCCTTTATAAAACCATCAGATCTCATGAGACTTATTCACTATCACGAGAACAGCACAGGAAAATCCTCCCTCATGATTCAAGTACCTCCTATCAGGTCCCTCCCATGACACATGGTGATTATTACAATTGACGATGAGATTTGGGTGGGGACACAGCCAAAACATGTCAAGGGGTTTATGGTCTATATTCCTGTGAGCCCATGAAATGCGACCCTCTCTAAGGCGGGGGCCCTGCCCTCTCTGCTCTGTATCCTGCCTGTGAACCAGAGTCTGGTGCATAGGAGATGTTCATTTAATTTGTGTCATCTGACCAAAGTCCTGGCCCACAGAGGCCCTGGAGATGCTGTCACCAGAAACAGTGCTGGGCAGCCTCTGGTGGGTTGCTTTGCTCAGAATAGCAAAGGAGTGGAGCACACATGCACCCAGGGAATTTTCCAGCACTTTTTTTTTTGAGACGGAGTTTTGCTCTTGTCCAGCTAGAGTGCAATGGCATGATATCGGCTCACTGCAACCTCCGCCGCCAGGGTTCAAGCAATTCTCCTGTCTTAGCCTCCCGAGTAGCTGGGATTACAGGCATGCACCACCCACTCCTGGCTAATTTTGTATTTTTCGTAGAGACAGGGTTTCTACATGTTGGTCAGGCTGGTCTCAAATTCCCAACCTCAGGTAATCCATCCACCTCAGCCTCTCAAAGTGCTGGGATTACAGGCGTGAGCTACCACACCCGGCCTTAGCACTTGCTTTAGTAAATATGGATGCACAGTTTTATCTCTGCCTCTGAAAACAACATTGTTGGCTTGGCTCAACCAACCTGCTCCTCCCAAACCTCCATGTCTCAGCTTCTTCCTCATCAGATCCAGAAGCTCAACACCACCGCCAATGTGCCGTAGTGATTTAGACTCTGCTGTCTACAGGACAGAGGATGGAGTTAAGATGACAACAGCAACAGCACAAATTAGCTGTAGTTCTGCCTTTCACTGTTCCCAGTGTCCAATTATGTATTAACAAAAAAACTCAGTAGCAGTGCAGAATACAAGGAACCCACGATCACGGAACATTGAGGCAGGGGGAGAACGGACGGCCAAGGAGGCCAGCTGGGAAGAAGGATGGGACTCGAGAACCAGGGAGATGACGTGAGGAAATTCCACTCATGAGGGACACATGGAATGAGGACACCAAACTGTCCACAGGAAGGGGATGGATGAGATAACATGCGGACTGCACCTGCCAGAGAGGGGCCTCCTCCCTGGAACTGAATGCCTGCCCTCACATCTGATGGCATCCTCAGCTGTCAGTCCTGCTCAGCCTCTCGTCCTGACCCTGAAGAGCAACTTCTCTTCTTCTTTGGTCCTGGTCAGTCTCTCCCTCGTGGTCATTGACCACCCCTTAGTGCAGAGGTGAGCTCACAGTCCCAGCTGGGCAGTCCAGACTTTCCATGGCCTTCGGCACAGGGATTCTCCATTAGCAATGGTGACTGGAATTTGAACAGAAATTTCCTACTTAGGTGCTGGGAGGAAGCAGCACTCACCTCCGTTTGACCAAAGCCTCTAAAGTGTAGACTTGGGGCTTCTTGCAACCTGCTTTTCCAGCTTTTGGGGCATATCTATTTGGCAATTAGACATATATATTTGGCAATATGTATAGGGCAAAAGGGGAAAAAGATGGAGAGTAATACAAATGCTGATACACAAATACAGCAACACACATAGAAACCTATCTAGGGCAATGGGGCAAAAGATGGAGAGACAGCAACAGAGACACAGATACTCAGATGTGCTCCTGCCTTCCCCTTGACACCAGATGGAGATGTGGTGTGTCCCTGCCAGTGGAGACGGTTCTGTCTAACACAGCGGCCTCTACCTGACAAGCCTTGACATTGCAAACAACATCTTTGATCCCAAGTTGAAGGAAAAAGCAAATAGAATTAGCCTATACGAAACCAGTTTTGTAAGTGACAAATGTTACTAGTTATTACTTTACTTACAATGGGTAATTGTTATTAATGAAAAACCAGGCCTTTGTTTTGCAGGGAGAGCAGAAAAATAATTGGTGAAAAAGCTGGGCAGATAGATTTAGATTTCATTTGGCAAGGAATAAGTAAGGTTTTTGGAGAGAAAGATAGAAAATTTGAAAGTCCGTGTAAAGGATCTTCATCTGGCCCAGGGATCCAGGATTGAATGGAAGGAGGTGGAATCCAGAGGCTCCCTGGAGAGCTGCTGAGGTGGTGAACGAGCTCCAGCAGGAGGTGGTGGTGTGAGGAGAGCAAGAGCACATGAGACATCTAAAAACCACTGAGGGCTTGCGTCCTGCTCACTCTGTGAGCTGTTGGTTGCTGCTTTACAACGACCCCTGCATTTAGTGGCCCAGCACAGCAAACATTCATAACCTCACACAGCTTCAGGGTCAGAGATCTGCAAGGCAGTCAGCAGTGGTTTTGGCTCGGGATCATTCATGAGGTTGGAGGTGAGCTGCTGGCTGGGGCTGCATCATCTGAAGGCTTGACTGGGACTGGGGATCCCCTTCCAAGTTCCTTTGTGGGATGTGGGCAGGGGACCTCATTCCCTCCACATGTGGCCTCTCCATAGGGCTGCCCCGAGGATGACTTCCCCTACAGTGAGTGATGAGAGAGAGGACATGAATGAGAATGCTGCCTCCAACCTAGTACAGGGAATGATCTACCATCCCTTCTGCTGCCTGCTCTTGGCAGAGGCTGCACGAGGGAGTGAGTTTCTGGAGGCTTCTTCAACTCATGACGTTTTCAAGTGAAAGTGATTGAGAATAAGATAAAGTCCATGATCAAGACAAAGCCCGGGCATTGGTGGGTCGATGGGAAGGTGATGAGGAGCTTCGGGCTTCTCTAGTTGAGGGGCTCAGGGAAACATCCTGTTGGATGTTGAAGATGGGAGCCAGATGGATGTAAACATTGTTTCGCAGGTAATGCTGATGCAGCATCCACTGAGGAAGGCGCCCATGTTCTCACCTGTTTCAGTATCGTCAGAGAAGTTCAGGAACATAAACTGGGGAAGATGTGTTAGTATAAACAAGGTGGAAACAGGCAAATACACTTGAGAGAAGGCCATTCCTTGAATTGTGATATCCGTACATACCCTGAGTGAAATGAAATTTAGAGACAGAATATTAAGTATGTGCATTTTTTTTTTTTTTTTTTTTTTGAGATGGAGTCTTGCTCTGTCCCCCAGGCTGGAGTGCAGTGGTGCGATCTTGGCTCACTGCAAGCTCCGTCTCCTGGGTTCCCACCATTCTCCTGCCTCAGCCTCCTGAGTAGCGGGACTACAGGCACCCACCACCACTCCTGGCTATTTTTTTTTGTATTTTTAGTAGAGACGGGGTTTCATTGTGTTAGCCAGGATGGTCTTGATACCCTGACCTCGTGATCTGCCTGCCTCGGCCTCACAAAGTGCTAGGATTACAGGCGTGAGCCACCGCGCCCAGCCGGATGTGTGTTTTATTTGTTCTGTCTGTACGTTTTTAAGGAGATAGTTTTGGGATCCCTGTGAACTCACACAATCAATTAATATCGGTAAAATAGTATAGCTTTGATGAAGATACACAGTACATACTCTTCTAGTCCAGGCACTATTCTTCTGTATTTAGAAATCTCCTTCCTTCCTTTATTTCTTTAGCCTTTCCTTTAACTTTTTTTTTTTTTTAAGAAAAGTACTCTGCATATTCATGTGTGCATTCAGAAACATACATTGGTACATGGCACCTGCAGGGAAGTATTTGACAATCGATGAACTAATATATAATTCAAGAGTTTTCTTTTCTTTTTTATTTTGCAATTAATGTCAGCATCAGTTCATTTCAAATTAATGAATACAATGGGAAAAATAGGACCTCAGAAGAGGTAAAAATGTAACAAAAGTTAGAGGCAAACAAGATTCCCGCAATTGATCATTCAGTATTTTTATCTCCAATATTTTAGAAGCTACTGTTTTTATGTCTAATGAACACTTCCTATGTTTATGTCCAGTGCACATTAACCATTCGCTTGGTCTTATTTATTTTAAAAATGTTGAACTCTTTCCTTTCTAGATCTTTTTTTTTGGCGGGGGGGGGGGGCAAGGCAATATAATTTTTTCATTGTCTTACAGAGGTATAAGGAGTTGATTTCTTTCTCCTGCCCCCTCATTTCTGCAGCCCTGCTGTAATCAGCCAGCCCACAGTAAATGGAGCCCGCACTCCAAATGAGGTCTCACACAGAGCAGGAATGATTTTCACTGGCTAATTTGAGATACCTCCATTTATGCTTGACAGGAAGGCATTTTGTCCTGTCTATTCAAGATTCTTTTTAACAGCACACCAACTTTGAGAAATGTATCCCTTCTAAAGCATCCCTTTAACCCATTTTAAAAATGTGCGTTTCTACAAAGAGATTTTGCATTTGTGGCATACATTTGTGAATGCATATATTTATACGGAAGGATAAAAAATTTATTTGTATACAAAATACATATAAAATTTGCCAACACACTCACCTGTCTCTCTTCACATCGGATGCTGCATAAAAGAGTTCATGTTTCAAGGATGCAAAATGCATGAGGCTTTTTCTGAGAGCTCTCAGGCCAGGACAACAAGGCTGCATCCAGGAACACTGGGCACAGCTGGAGATTTATGGCGTAAATACCAATTCAGACCCTAAACTGCTGACCACCGCCTCTCAGAGAGCTCAGGCAGGCCTTCCAACTGGCTCTGCATGTCCCCATGTGTCATTAACCCATTGCTCAATGCCATGAAAATGCATCCGATGACTTTTTTCTTTTTTTCTGGTAAACAGTTCCATTGAGTGGGCAGGTGGGAGTACCTTTAGCGTTTGCTGGTTGGTCTCTCCAACTTGATTGCTTTAGGCTAATCCTATTTTAAAGACCCGTGGAAAGTGCTTTGGGCTTGTGAATGAAATTTAATTCTGTGCTTCCAACAGGAGGAAATGCACTGGCCTGGTTTAGGGGCTGCACCTCTATGGGCTTTCTCCTGTCTCCTCCCCACCCCTCCCTCTGCTATCCCCTCGCTTCCCTAAAAGCACACAGCCCACCCAAAACTGACCTAACAAACAGCTTACAGTAGCTGGCCTGGAAAGATCTTAGAAATCAAATTTTCATGTGATTATTTAATTCCTACCCCAGCCCCCTGTTCAGCGACCGGAATGACATGCCAGGAATTCATTTACATCGTGATTCTTATTCACTCTCATGCCTCCATTTTTAGACTTCAGGCGTTGCAGAAACAATTCCAATCTTGCAAAATGATTTTAATTTGATGGAAGTTTTAGTGTTAATTCAGGTGTGATGAATTACTAATTTGAAACATCATTTTTTTTCAGTGAAACTGTATTGAAGAGGAGGCCAGACCTAGCTATTAATGGTTTCTCTGGCTAATCTTGTGAAATCACGGGAGACCAAAGTCATTCAGAATCATTTCTTTCTTTTTTCTTTTCTTTATTTCCCTTTGCAACCAGCATGCTTCATTTTTCTAAACAGAACAAAAAGGGATACCTAGATAGTTGTTTGAGAAAGGATTTTTCACAGAGCGAGGTGCTGGGTGGTTTCTTGGAACATGGTTTTCCTCACTTCAGTGTTGGAAGGAAGATGCTTCCTCTCAGCAGAGGTATCTCCAGACGTCCAGTTGGAGGTAGATTTGGGGCCTATGAATTTAAGGCAGTCCAGAGAGAAAATGTTTTCCCTTGATTTAATGTTTCTGGATGTGACCTGCAGGGCACCTGATTCAAATCAGAGAAAATTTCTAGTCTGCCTTCTCTGAGGACTTTGCAGGGCCAAGGGTGTCAGACGTACCTGTTGGTCATCCGCGTGGATCAGACATGAGTTTTGACAACACACTGGCTCCCCCTGCTGGTTGCCCCTTGGATTCTCCACAGTTGACACTGTTACCTGCCTGCTCTCCTTCCCACCCCAGGACGTGAGACAGCTTTCGGTTCCCTCCCCACAAGGCAAGCGTGCATCTTCCACTGCACCCCAAAGCCACTGCCTGACTCTCTTCTGTTTTCATAACCTGGGATGCCTTCCTCTGAGGTCTGCTTCACAAGAATGCATTAATCACTTCAATTTGCACATTCCCAGCTGGGTGGACATTTCGGTCAAGAATTCCAGGCGGAGGCCCTCTGTCTTTGACAGCTGGCTCTAGGGTTTAGCTGTTTAGGTTTTTTTCTCATGACTACTGGGAACTGCTCTGCTCAGAAATGATCCTCCCGTAATGTGGACGTGGGCGAGGGCTTGGGTGGGACCTTGCGGAGGCGTCAGGGGCTTGTCCTCCAGGGATCCCACTCAGTACGGCCTCTTCTCACCATCTACTGACCAGGCTGTTTTTACAGAGCCACAGGGAGAGAGGCTAATGGGCAGAAGACGGATAGTAATGCCGATGGTTTTTGTCGGTAGCAATGCAAATGAATTTTGTCTGGTAGAGATACAATTGATTTCCTTTCTATAAGAAAGTATAACCACAAGCATAATTTTGTTATTGGCCTGGAGGACGTTTAGCAGTTTTGTGCTTATTAGCAAGTTCATTCCACATTCTGACCGCCTATGCATACCTCGCGCTCCATGTGTGCTGTTGAACGAGTCGATATCTTATGTCTCCCTCATTTATTGATGAGTTAAACACCTTCTTTGACATGTGTTGATTTTATTTTTACATGGAAGTCATATGCATCTAGTCTTCCCTGCCACTCCCAAACTCAGGACACGCCTTTGGCCATATAGTCTCTGTTTTTCAATTAATCTCTGCACTTCCTTGTTCCTCAAGGGCATGAAGCACAGCCTCTCCCTTCAGAGCCTTTTTCTCTCTGTGTTAGTCAGGGTTCTCCAGAGAAACAGAAGCGACAAGATAGATAGATATGTGGATAGACAGATGACAGATAGACAGTTGGAGAGACAAACAACAGACAGACCAATGGAGAGACGAACAACAGATAGACAGAGACAACAGATAGATAGACAAATAGACAACAGATAGACAAATAGATGAGAGATGGAGAGACAAACAACAGATAACAGATAAATAGATGACAGACAGATGGATAGATAGACAACAGAGAGAGATAAATAGACAGATAGATGGATGGACAGACGGGGATTGATAGAAGAGGTTTATTAAGAGGAATTGGCTGATGTGACTGTGGAGGCTGAGAAGACCCACACGCTGCCACCTGCACGCTGGAGACCTGGGAGAGCTGATGGTGTCAGTCTCAGTCTGCGTCTGAGGCCTGAGAACCAGGAACTCGGATGTTCCACGGCAGGCGAGGTTGTCTCAGCTGAAACAGAGGAAATCTGCCCTCTCTTCACTTTCTGTTCTACTCAAGCCCCCGGGCGACAGGTTGATGCTGCCCACATGGGTGAGGGTGGAGCCTTTTCACTCCATCCACTGATTAACGTGCTCACCTCTTCCAGAAATGCCCTCACTGCCCCCCAAGAAATCATCCTTTACCAGCTACCTGTACACCCCTTGGCCTGGTCAAGACAATACATAAAATAGACCACGGCACCTTCCCCGTCTTTGCAAGGACTCCTCTGAGACCCTGTGGGCTTATGCACCACAAGCCAGGAGAGAATTTGGGCCCTAGGATGGACAGCCGGTGTCGAGTGGAGGCTCAAGCCTACAGCCTGCGGTACACCATGGCCCCCAGGTCCTGGACACACATCTCCGAGGGAGGCTGCTCTGACTCCACCAAGCCTGCAAGGTCAGGGGTCTGCCAAGTTGCTCCTGCTGGCACCCGTTCTGATGTGCACAGGTGGGTTCCGTCACAGCCTGTGTCATCCACCTAACTCTGCTTTCCCCTCCTTTCTAGCAACCATCGAAGGACATGGTGCTTTCTCTTGACTTGCTCAAGAGCAATTTCATTCTTTTTTTCTAGGTAATTGTGGCTGTCGTCCTGCGGTTGTATTTCTAAGGTGCAACAACAACCCTGCTGGCTCCACCGAGGATGAAACAAGGAAGCTGGTTGACACTCTGCTCCGGAAAATACAAGAAAAAACCATCCATTTAAACGTCGTGGGCACGTCTACTCCGGAGGATACCCTGATCGGGAACGTTGTGAATCTTAGGCTCCGCGGTGCCCACAGGCTATAAAATAAACAGGTTTGTTTCAGTGACTCAGATGCAGTCAACACCATGTGTAGGCCTGGGAGGCCTCCCTCAGCTGTGCCCTGCCTTTGTGACTCCATAGCTCCTTGAGACAGAAACATCGATGCCTGCAGTGCGAGGTTCTGCTCCAAGCAAAGAACACGTACCCCTTTAGAGTTCAGTGGACGCGTCAGTGGACAGCAAGGAAACTGAGGCTCAGAGAACCAGTGGCTCCCTCACCCAGGGCATCAGAGGCAGAGCCAGGGCAAGATCTCTGTCTCCTTGGCTCCCTTCTCACAATTCTGGGCCAGCTGGGCCCTTGCAAACTTGGCTTCCCGCCAGCCACGGGACTTCCTGATGAACAGGGCGCGTTAGCTCAGAGAGCCTGTTTCTCTTGGTTTTGCCCAGAGCAAGCCCTTGCTACAGCTGTTTCTGAATCTCCTGGGAGTTCGGGTGGATTTGTGGTCAGGGCTGAGGGGCTCTCTTGATGATCCTTCACTGGAAGTGGGAAGTCCTGCATTTCTGTCTCAGAATTCGATTACATACCTTGTTGAGTCACAAGTTCCAATCTACAGATGAAGTGCTTGGGCTTTTGGTTCAGCACCCGAGATCTACCAGCCGCTAAGGGGCTAGAGGGTACTGGAACCCAGGACACGTCAGCTCTTCCTGAAAGTGCACTGAATTCACATGAACGTTTAGTAATTTTAATGTTCTTTTCACATTGGAGTCTAGAGTGTTTATGTCCTTTGCACTTAATACTCAGGGCTTTGAAGACTTATCTTCCAAAAGATCTTTCTTTTCCTGAAAGCCAAGAGGAGGGCCTGTGGGAATAAGCACCAATCACCTTGTTGGGCATAAATATTGTTACAGAAAACTAATGTTTTCGTGCTAATACCATGGAAGAGAAGAATACCGGTGTGGAATTTGGGGAACTGGATTTTTACTTTAGGTATTATTAGAACCCCTTGCATCATTGTGGCCAGTCCTTATCCTCTCTGGGCTGCAGCTTTCTGGTTATACATTGCTCTGTTAGCCTCTGGAGCTCCTCCCAGCACAGAGCCCTGTCGTGTTTCTATGAAGTATGATCAGGAGTTGGGAGGCCCGGTTTTACCTCTGTGTGACCTTGTCGCTGAGCCTCAGAAACTTGGCAATATAAGGATAATTCTGGACTTTTTTAGCTTTAAAAATACAAAACTCGTCAGAACAAAATATTCAAAAAGAAGACATCAGCCCATCATTCTTAGGTACTTTGGGATCATCAGGACGGTGTCTCCGATAATCTCAGCTGACAGTCTCCACACCATTCTTTCTGTTTATAAAGTCTCCATGCTCTGAAATTGTATTTTCTCCAGCGCCCAGCTCTATCAGAAGCTGCCATCTGGAGAGGAGGATGGCACCAATTAGTTTCTGATAGGAAATCTCAAGAATCTCCAAAATTGGTCTTCAATTTTTCTGGAAGCACAAATAGGAACTGGGTCTCAGCCCTGAAACTGAGATCAGATACCGAGGACACTTTAATCAGTGAATGATGGTCAGAATCATGTGTCGCCCCAAACACGGGTGTGCCTGCTGCACCCAACTGCAGTGTGACAATGGTCATCACTGCAGCCACTCAGCACAATAACTGTGGTGTGATAATAGCCATCACTGCAGCCACTCACTCACACACACATGAGTATTAGGTGGAATAAATCCAGTGCAAAAACTGCTTATAATTGACGGCTGTGCTCTGACAGTTGGTACAAATACAGCTACCGACCACTTTTGTTTCTTGCACCTGTTCAGTGAGAAAACCCTTTAAACATAGACAGTGCAAATTATGGTAGAAACGAAGAACACAAGGGAAAATTAAAGATTTTCCTCTGAAAACCCCACTTTTAATCAAGGCTGGAAGTCAGAATGCCACAGTTGAAAGAAGAGGGACACGGAGAAGACGTTTATGCTAGAATGCTTAGGAATTCAATTTCACTTCCACCAAAATGGTGCCCGTGAGCTGCTCACATAGGAGACTTGCCAAACAACCTCACAAGCAATTCGGCAGTGCTTCCTCAGCATCGAAAAACCCCAAGCAATCGGTGTGACCGACTTTTCACCACTAAGGAACTCTCTGGGTTAACACACGTTGGAGACACATGCTTCCTTACGTTTCTGGTTTTCCCAGCAAAGTCTAGGACCTCCCGGGTTGCTGTCTTCCACTTTTCATTGGCAGGAACTGTGGGTAAAACATGAGATCGACAGGTCATTGGAATGGGTAGCAAATCCCAGAGTGATGCCCTGGCTTTGAGGGCAGCTTTTGAATCATACGCATCTAGGTTCAAAACGCGGCTCCTCCCTTTCGTAGCACTGTGACCTGAAGACACACTAAAGAGGCAGGTCACAGACACAGAGGACCTCGGGGAGGGGAAGCAGACCTTCCTTCTGCAGCCCTGGGAAAGAGGCCCCCCAACTGGAAGCCTCCACGTGTCCATCCAGGAGGCAGGGACAAGGGCGGAGTGCACTTCGCACTGCGGTGAGGATACTGTGTAGCGATGCTTATGAAGGGCTTAGCCTACTGACTGTCATTGTCCGGTACTCAACCACGGGTACACGCGGTTCTTTGCCCATGAAGGCGTTGTTGGCCTGGCGTCTTTCACAAATCCGTCAAGGTCCCACGAAGGAGTTCCCCAAACCGTGTGACTGGGAACCCTTGTGCATGCGTATCCCGGGTTACTAAATCCATGAGATTTGACTCCTCAGCATGTCTGAAGATTAAACTGTGAAACCAACAAGCGAGATTTGATGGCCAAGCGTGTTTCCTTCAGGGGGCGGAGTCTCTAAAATGTGCAAAGAGAAAAGTGAGAGCCACACTCCGCTTGCAGAAAACCTTTACGGAGACCTGGGATCGCGGGTCTGAACGTGTGGGTCGTCTGGGGTGAGGGGAGAAGGAAACCCAGAGGGGTTATGTCCCCATCCAAAGAGTAAAGGTGACTAAGGTGAATCTGAGAAACTACCGAGTTTGGGAAGCCACTTGAGGGGCTGTGGTCTTGACCCTCGCTGCCTCTCAGCCTTTTTTTTTTCTTTTTTGAGATAAAGTCTCGCTCTGTCACCCAGGCTGAAGTGCAGTGGCATGATCTTGGCTCACTGCAACCTCTGCCTCCTCCACCTCCCGGGTTCAAGCGATTCTTCTGCCTCAGCCTCCTGAGTAGCTGGGACTACAGGTGCCCGCCACCACGCCCAGCTAATTTTTGTATTTTTAGTAGAGACGGGGTTTTACCATGTTGGCCAGGATGGTCTCGATCTCTTGACCTCGTGACCCGCCCGCCTTGGCTTCCCAAAGTGCTGGAATTACAGGCCTGAGCCACCGCGCCCGGCCTGCCTCTGGACTTTCAATGCTTCACAGCTCCTTAGTGAAGAAGCGAATCAGCAGTCTTGGTGATTAAAAGTTGTGAATGTCTCCTTTCCTTCTGATACATTGAAACGATTTGACACAGGAAGAAGAGAAAGCAGAATTTAGCTATTTTTGGCGATTGCGGTATCGAATTGATAATTTGCTCAATTTTCTTGCAAAATTGCCTCATTGAGAACAACTGAGCAGATGGTTTTTTGTTTTGCCGCGTTCTCTTCCCAACCGCCAGCCAGCCCCGCGCTCGCCTCTCATCCAGCGCAGCCCTGGAACTCAGGCCGCAGAGGGATGGAGCGACCTGGAAACGCCCCCAGAACGGGGCTGCTCTGGAAACGTCCCCGGGCGATGCCCGTTCCTGCCGGAAGAGGGCGCTCGGGACACACTCCAGAGCCAGCCCCGGGCTTGCAGGCGGCGGTCAGAAGTCAGTGCCCGCCTCGGGCTTCTCAACTGTTTTTCTTCAGTAATTGCCAGGTAAACGCCTTCTCACCTAAAATGTGGCCTTTCACTTCCCCATCTTTAAAAGTGCCCCTTCTATATAATGCCACGAGTAAGATGAACAGCTGCTAAGAAGATGGTCGCTGCTTCTGTGTGTGTTCAGGAAATGCAAGACTCGAACGTCAGTGCAAAGCTGACCACGCTCAGGGTCTCTTGCTTGGACAGTGATTCAGTCCTTGGTCACCCACAGCACCAGTGAGAGACCCACAAGCAGGTCCTCACCCGCAGGGCAGGCCAGGGGTCGACTCCAGGAGCAGCGCACGCCATGCCCACCTGCTGCTGCCAGCTGCCTGCCTCTCCAGGTGGGGCTGCAGATGCCCCTTCTTGTCCTATACACCCGCGAGCGTCCGGGCATTTATGTGACTCTGCTCCCGCCCGTTTAAACCACTGGCATCACACACGCCAAGTGCCCTCCTGTAGCTCCCAGGCAGTGTGGCTTTTCGACCCTGGCCATGCACCAGAATTGTCTGTGGGGCTTTATGAAGACGGGTGGCCAGATGCTGCCCGGGAGTTCTGTTTTTACAGGCGTGTTGTGGGGTTTGGACACACACACACACCCCTACACACACACACACACACACACACTCTCAAGCTTTTTGGGCAATATGGACATGTAGACTTGACAACTGCTCTTCTGCTGCTGCAGATAAAGGCTGATAAGGTGTGACCGGGCCATCACCCTCATTGTTCACTTCATTACTCCACAGGCAGCCCAGTGCTGGGTTCGCAGAAACGGTATAGAGGCCAGAGGGCATCAGGATCCAGTTCGGAAATCCTGCGAGTGGTTTTGGAAATCCCATTATCTCTTCCCATCTTTGGAGTGGCACTCACTGCCCTAGAATCATGGGTGCAGCTTCTGTCTCTGGCTCTGCCAGCCCTGCCCATTCCCTGCGGTCTCCCACTCGGAGCCACTGAATTTCTCGGTAGTGTTCTAGTTCTCCGAAGCCCGCCCAGCTCCTCCATGGAGCACCTGTCTTTGGAGGACACTCACCTTGCTGAATCTATCACTCTTATTCCAGAGTGGGTCTCACAGCTCTACTGGATGATCTTGTTCTCAAGCAAGCTACAAGTTTCCCCCAAAGTTGCCTTTTCTCCCTTTCCCAGCTCTACTCGTGCACTTGCTAGATGGGTGATATTTTTCCACAGCACAGTCATGTTTTGGGTACTGACAGCTTAGGTAAAACTGGCAAAAATGTCCTGAATAGTTGTCAAAGAATGCGTCATTGAGCTCCTTTTGGGAAATACAGTTTCTACCCAGAATAGAATAAAAGTGAAGATATAACAGAAAAAGAGAAGTCGTTGAGAGACTCCTTGTGTGTTTATAATGGTACCTGGTGCTGTACGGTTGCCATGAGACCGGCCCCCAGGTGGCCTAGGATGGAGTGCTGTCTATGCAGCTGCCTGGTTTATGTGCACAATTCCCACGTCCTGATGAGGTGTTAACACGAAAGCTTCCTATAGTATGCATGTTCTCACAAGGGTGTGTGGTCAGACCAGGGGTGGGCGTGGCAGGATAGGGAGCAGGTGGCAATTCACAGGTGGAGTGAAGGCAAGAGCAGCCGAGGCTCTGACAGTCCAGGGCACGAGGGCGAGTCCCCACACAGGTTTCATGCCTCTTGGCCCTCCGGGAGTGGAATATGGTTATGTCAATGTTGAAGGAGCCAGATTTGCAGAATGGAGGCCATTGGCATTGTGTGAACTCTCTTCAGAGTCTTAAGAAATGGATGGTCCTCTCCCTGGAGAAGCAAAGATTTTCTGGATGAAAAGTATTGTGGCTGTTCAATCACGTTAAATCAGAGTTTTTGAAAAGTACCTTTTGAAGCTCTTTTGCTCTTATACTTTTAAAAATAACAGGAGGTCAGAGTCTTGGATGGTAAATCAAAATAGAAGCAGCTTAATTTGGTGACAGCTGTAAGAGGTCTTGCTCTTCCCAGAGCTCCTAAACCTTGACCCGCAGGGCGTGTGCCCACCCACCAGGGTCAACTTGTTCTACCAAAGCAATCCGGGAGGGGTGGCTGTGGGTGTGTGGGTGGAATGTCACACACACATCTCATTTCCCCCTCACTTTACACGAGAACATAACGATTTTTCTTCTTAAAATATAGTCTCCCACCCTCACGAGCAGGGAGAGATTGGTACATTTGGCTAAGCGTTGTGCCTAGGAGATTTGGTTTACAGGCCTTCTCCATGCCTTTTCTACTAGAAAGTGTGTGTCAAACAGCTTCATTCAGTGATGGTTAAAATATTTGATTCTCTCTCTTTTTTCTTCTCTTAGTACAATTACTGCTAGGGAATGTGGTGAAGCTATTTCTTTATTTGTTCATCTGTGAGCTTTCCTTCTACATGTTCCTTTGCCCTAGATAGCCTGTCAAAGAATTTTAAGCATTTTTCTCCAAATATGCCTGGGGTAAAACAGAATTTTGTAATAGAAATGCAGACAGCCTTCTAGATGTGAACTGTTCTCATGATGTTAAATATCATCTGCCTTCAAGGACACATCTGCGTTTAGTGAAAAGGGAAGGTCTGACTTCAAAGGGTCATTTTGAGAGAGGCTCCAACAGAGGACACAAATACACAAATCCTCCCTAAGGGGAAGAGAGCAGAGGGTATTGTTGACAAAGTGGGCTCAGAAGTCGATGGCTTGCGTTCAACTCCCGAATTCATCAGTTACTGAGTTGATGTGTGGGCGAATGGCTTCACCTCTCTGGAGCCAGTCTCCCTGTCTTTGACATAGGAATGGTGACACAGAAATCAGGACATAATGCCTGTAACACACTCACAACCATGCTCAGAGCACAGTGACACTTGGCCTGTGCTGTTGATTGTTATTGACAAACCCAAGTTTCTTTTCTCTTTACAACTCCACGGAGAAATAGGTCTTCTTTGAATGTGTCTTGTGGTACCAGGGGACCTCACAAACCTCCTCAACCTTTGGTTGTCTAAGCAAGCCCGGGAAATGTAGCAGTGCATCCTTGAAAAAAATCCTCATTTTTATGCTGTTGTTCGACCTTAAATGGTTTCCCCAGGATAAGGAGAACTTTACTAAATTTCCATCAGGATAGCAATCTCAGCATAATTTTCACGGCATATTTCCCTTGCAATATTCCATTTTGGTCACCGCAAGTTCACATTTTTTTCTTATCTCAGGAAGTTCAGGTCAGTTTTTCATAAATATTGCTACAGCAAAGTAAATGATTTGGAAGGAAGAATTCTAAGCCCTGCGCTTTCCACTTACAATGGTCCTGATAAAAAGTAATTGGTCCTGAGTTCTTTTCACTCTCCCTGACCAGTCCATTGACTTGTGAGTTTTTTAGAAGGAAGAAGCCTCAGGTTCACAGAACCCAAACCCATCTTTTTACAGATGAGAAGACTGAGGCCAAAGAGATTAAGTTTCACTCAGTTTAAATGAAAAGCAGAATCAAACTTTTAATTTAGGATCTGTTACCCCAGTATGTGTGTGTGTGTGTGTGTGTGTGTGTGTATTTTTTTTTTAAACTACTCAGAACAAGAGTTACTCTTACAAGATTAAGGGAAAAGCTATAAAGTGCACAGCTGGGCATGTTTTCAAAACACCAATGTGATGAATTTTAAAACTAAATGTGAGCTTTTTGAGAACCATCTATTTATCTGTAAAATGTAAAATAAAGCCCCAACAGGGAACTTCTGGAAGTCACTGAGTGCTCGGCGCTCCCTTCCTAGAGATTATTGAGGAGGTTATTCTGTGCCTGGCTGCTGTGGATTCCTTTGTGGATAAGGAATAAATGTTTTCTTTTTTGAAATTCATTAACTCCCAATGAAGAAGTCATTTGGGAAGGAGAAGGAGACAGGCTCCTTCCTTTTCATTCTGGGATTTATCCAGAAGAGTCAGGTGCCTGGCAAGTGAACTCCCCAACTCAAATTTGTATGTCACTCGTATCGACCTAAAATGAAATAAAAATAAAAAACTCTAAAACATCACATTTCTGTCATTAAAGAGACCTAGGAAGGGAAGGCTTATGGCCGGCTTCTTCACAATCCAACTGTAAGTAGGTTAGCCGGATCCTGGCATCCGTATCTCCTGCTGGGTGAGGGTCACAGGATCTCAGCACCCAGGTGAGGCAACGATGTTGAAAGAGGCTTCAGAAGAACTGGGCCAGAACAGTGGAATCAAACAGAAAAGACTGTGAATTCAACCAGCTTGGGGAATGACCAGAGATTATCTGTTGGCCCAGCAAGGATTGACAACAAGCAAAGATTCCCAGCAACAGGGCCATAGCACAGCTCTCCAGGTGTCAGCACACCTGCCCCGCACCATCAGCTGATGAGAGCTTGTGATTGTGCCATCCAAGGAGACGTAGCTATTTGGTCTTCATCTGGTTCTGGGCACAGAGCGTCTAAGACCCTTGGAATCTTTAGAGTGGTCAGAGTGCCTTTGTGTATTCGGGACAGGCCTGGGAGCTGGGGACCCCTAGGCAGCTTCAGGGTGGGTCTGGGGTTCAGAAAGACCAAGGCAGGACTAGAGGGCTGGAGCTATCAGTCTCCAACCCAACCTTTGTCATGGAGGAGGGAGAGGGCTGGAGATGAGTCAATCCCCAATAGCCAAAGATGTAATCAACCATGTCTATAGTGACACCTCTATAAAACCCTAAATGGTGGGGTTGGAGAGCTTGCAGGTTGGGGAAATGAAAACCTTGACGTTCTGGGAGGGCAGCATTCCCACTCCCCAGGGACAGAAGCACTTGCACTTGGAACCTGCCCCCGCCCACCAGGCCTGGAGCAATGCACCTCTTCATTTGGCTGTTCACAGGTCCTTCATAATGAACTGGTGATAGTAGGTAAAGGTGTTGCCCTGGGTGCCATGAGCCAATCTGGCAAGTTATTGACCTTAAGTAGAAGGACATGGCAACCCTGATTTTTAGGTGGTCGGTCAGAAGCAAGTGAGACCTGAAACTTGCCATTGGCGAAGCGGGGGTGGTCTCATTTGAATGAGACCTTGACCTGTGGAGTCTGCCCTAATTTCAGAACTGAATTCAGTTGTAGAATACATAGTTGGTGTCCAGAGATATGAAGAACTGGTCATGGTGAGAGATAAACCACACACTTGGTGTTAGAAGAGGTGGAAGAAATAGATCATAGGGCCTTCCGTGTCACAGAGGGCGGCCTGATTTGTTTCGCCTGCTGTAGTTTCTTTATTAATGGGTGTGTGACTTTATTCTTTGAAAGGCTTAGAATTAAGAATAGAGAGAATAAAATATCAGACTCATAGAATCCACACTTCTTGGTTTTTAGAAACAATTTGTTTATATTTTGCATTTTAAATCATTGTAATATTTAAGGGAATCTGCTACACAGAGCGTCCAAGGGATAGCCTCATGATTCCAGATGAATTGCATAGTTAAATTTAGACTTGCAACTTTAAATGGAAAGGCATAAGGGAATTTATCAACACTTGTACACAGGACTGGAGTGTTTAACATAACTTGAGAATGACTTTATTAATTTGTTTTGAAGTTTATTACATTTACTTGCGATGGTAAAGATTGTAAAGTTTTTGTTTATAAGTAAGACCATTGAAGTGAATATAAGGAAACCATAGTAAATTAAATTCATAAATGCAGTGTGAAATATTTACAAGCATTAATTAATAGAGTATTGAAAGTCCCATAATAAGTGCCAACATTTCTGATATTTATATATAGAATGAAATAATGTTAAGAACGTGAGAAATAACGTTTTTGTGTTTGATAATGTAAACACCAAATGTTAATAAAATAACAAAAACAAGGAACAGCAATCAGTCTGTCTATGCCCCAAAGTCTCTCTCAAGGGCACCGAGCAACTCATTGTGATATTAACTAATATTTTTTAAAATACAGACACACATATGCTTACTGTTGTTAGAAAAAAATGTTTTATTTTTTACCAGAAAAAGTACTGTAAGTTCCCATTTCAGAGGTAAATATTCACCTTGGAATAAAAGAATCCATCTGCATTAGATTTCAATTATTCTGCAAGTATTTATCACACACCTCTGGGCTCCACGAGGGGCTGGTTCAGATTCTATCTAACGTGGGGGCTGTGGTCCTGCCTCCTAGTTCTTGAGTCTTGGACTTAGGTCTAGGTGGGCAGGCGAATGTGGACCAAGGCATCAGGGAAGTGAGTAACCGGAAGTGGAGACAGGGATGGAGGCCTGCCCTGCAGCGCAGCCGTGGGAAGCTTCCCTGAGTAAGTGAGGACTGAGCTGAGCTGTGAAGGACAGGGGTGCCCCCACTGGGCGAGGACCCAGCAGGCAGGAGGACGGCTGAGCCACACGAGGGCAGGGAGCACACAGTGCTGCCACCTGCTTCTTCCTTAGGGTGGAGCAGACAGGAAGTGCTCCATGCAGGCACTTCCTGTCTGGTCCTGTGGAAAGAGGGAATGAGGGGCATGGCAGAGGGAGCATGACATCAGGACACTTCCAGGCCCCAGGAGTACGAGGCAGGTGTGTAGAGAGAGCTGGAGAGGCCATCGTCAGGGAGAGGGACGTTGGGTGGTGCCCAAGGCCATGGATGGTGCCAGGGGCCACGGATGGTGCCCAGGGCCACGTGGCTGCTGCATGCAGGACTCAGTTTCTCCTAAGGCCGCTTGGTCTCCATCATCTGTGGTCCTCACCAGTAGGTTGGCTTCCTCAGCAACTTTCCAAGCAGGGGTGTTAACTAGTGAGGCCAGGACTCCTGACACACAAGGAGCACTGCTGGGGGAGCCTTCCTCCAGGCTGGGAAGCAGTGGGAGGCGGCCAGCACTCCCACCCAGAGCCCACCTGCTGGAGGATGGAGCGCCGTGTCCTGGGAACAGGCGCGGCTACATTCAGGGGTCCCCCACCTCCTCCAGGGATTCCAACCTTCCAGTGTTTTCCCAAGAGGAAAACAGGAAAACAGCGCTCCCTGTAATTACAGAGTGGGGCAGCAGATGACCAGGGAGCTGATCTGGAAGCAAAAGTGGTCTGCGTGGGAGCACAGAGAGGGAGAGGTGCTGGAACTGCCTCCTGTCTTCTGCAGGATGGTCCCTGCCTGGTCCGTTAGGATTCACCCAGCCTGCCAGAGGTGGGAGTAGAGGAGTAGAGGGGTGGAGGGGTCTCCGTCCATGGCGGCCTTGTATCATGTCATGGCCTCACGTGTGCATTCGCTGCTGTTACCCTTGTTCCTTAAACAATTCCTGTAGATCTGTGGGCAGCCAGTTTCACTGTTATTCTCATTTATGGATAAGGAAACGGTTACGGTGTGTACCCAACAGCCGTGCTTCCTTTCCTTCTTGAGAGACGCCAGCTTCCAGGCTCCTTCCAGAGTGGGAGCTCACAGGTTCCGCAAGCACTTGTTAATACCGAATGAATAAAGATGGCCGCCTTCTCACACAACTCCCACAGCAGGATTTTGTTAATCTGAAATAAGGTCAGAGAAGACTAACCTGAATTAGGAATGCTACTTTGTTTATTTTTCCAGCTGCCTTGTTATTTTCAAGTACGTGTCACAACCCCCAGGAAGCTTACACGACGTGCTCCCAGAAACGATGGATCTGGGGGTCTGCTCCGATAAGATGAGAAGGCTAATATTGATAAGGATTTCAAAGATGCCTGTGCACATCAATTGTTCTGTAATACTTCCAGATACTTGCAAAACTTTTTCTCTTTAAGTTCTTTAAACCTTGTCTTTGATGAATTTCATCATTCATCAGGCTCTATATGAAGCAAAGTTCTTACTAAGAAAGGCAAAGCTCAAGGTAGCTCTGAAATGAGCCAAGTTAATTACTTTTGGTTGAATGAAGTTTCACTCTACTTCTGAGATCAGGAAGATAATTACCACATATAAGTGAATGTATACAAGTAGGAATAGAAGACAGGACACATGACTTCTAGGCTGATTATTTTTTCCTCTAACACAATTTTTTAATATGAACGATTACTGCCCACTGACCAATCCCTTTAAACAAGCTGCAGACAATTATAGCAATGGCAGTATAGAGTAACAGTATTATTTCATGTTCACTCTTTATTTGAATCTTAGACTACTCTTGACTTTGGTACTTTTTGCCTCAAAATGGCTATTAATACCTTTTTCTGGCCTCTCAGAATTTAATCTCCTGGCTGGGCCATTACTCTTCTAACCCAGAAGAAAGAAGATTAGTCATTATTTATTTCTTTGTTTAGAACAACATAGATTACAAAATTTAATTTCTTTTTTTTTTTTTTTTTGAGAAGGAGTGTCGCTCTGTCACCCAGGAGATCTCAGCTCACTGCAAGCTCCACTTCCCGGGTTCACACCATTCTCCTGTCTCAGCCTCCTGAGTAGCTGGGACTACAGGTGCCCACCACCACGCCCGGCTAGTTTTTTCTATTTTTAGTAGGGACGGGGTTTCACCGTGTTAGCCAGGATGGTCTTGATCTCCTGACCTCGTGATCCGCCCGCCTCAGCCTCCTGAAGTGCTGGGATTACAGGCGTGAGCCGCCGCACCTGGCCACAAAATTTAATTTCTTAAACTTGGTCATATGGACTTGATCTCCAGACTTTTATAACCATAACATAGGCCGGCATCTTGGGTCTTCCTGAAATACCATTTTTTTAAAAAGATTTCATTTTTGTTTACTTCTTATGCATTGCAAATACCCTTCCATTTAGAAGTTATTACACAAATGGACAATTAATATTCATGGCTAATATTTGTTCTCTGGAGTTTTAGTTTTCTTTTTTTGTCATTATCAGTTAGACTAAAGCATGGGATGTTTTCATCAGTTCGAAGCTAGCAACAAAGCCTGGAGTTATGCGCTGGCAGGCGTCCCCCTCTTCACTGAATTTTTGCTCTCCGGATTTAAACTTTTCCTTGTAAATTATTGTTGAGAGCTGCGTTTCTGTGGTGTGGGGCTGAAAGAAGCTTCCTTTTGCTTTCCTTCCTACTCTGCCTTCCTCAGTGGGAGCTGGGCTTTCTCTTGGAAAGGGCTGAGCTTTGTAGGCAACTGTCATGAGGTCCCAGGAGGGGCTGGCCCATCAGGATCCCGTGTCCTGCTTCTCCTGGCTGAGGTCCTTTGGAAGCTCGGTTCATTCCCACAAAGAGCTCCGGGCCTAAGGGAGTGCTCCCAAGACCCGGGAGGGAGAGGCACCCCTTACTCTGCCAGTGTTGCCTCATGTGGTTGGTGGGAAGATTTCCCCTGCCCAGGTTTCATGTTTTCCTCCCTTTCTGCCCTCCTGTGGCCCTGTAGTCTGCGGCCCTCCATCAGATGACTGCGGTGCTGGGTCCCCTGTCCTGCGTGCAGGTGCTTGCCTGGTTTGCTTTCAGATCGTCTCCCTGGTCATCTCTGCCCCAGAGATGTAACTCTGTAATTACGGGGAGCTCTGTTTTCCTGGCGCCTTTCGGGTTGAACTTCTGGGGAGCTGAAAGGGTGTTCCTCCTGTCTCTTCTGCTTTGGGCAGCGCCTCCCCTTGGCCCCAGACTGTGATTGTGGCCCCGTCTGGAGGAAGCACTGAGGCTTGAGGCTTCCGCTCCAGGCCCCTGAGAACTCCGTCTGCTCCATCCCCAGGGTGGTAATGCCTCTGTGATCTGGCTAACGTCTGGGTTACCAGCCTGCTGTTTGGCTTCTCCACTTGTACTTGACCCCGATAGCCACTGCTCTGTATTGAATTCTCCTTTGGAATTCCTAGAATGGATTCTGTTTTCTGACTGGAGGCTGACTGGCCCTCCTGGATGCTGCAGAGTGGAGCTTCCCAGGACAAATCCCTTTCGCTGATGTCGATCTAATCTCACACCTGTGACCTACCTGGGAGGCTACAAGCCGTCTCTCCATCAGAAGTGAGGCTGGAAAGGCACAAATGGGACAAACCTAGCAGGGATAGGGCAGGACAGAGGACGGACAAGGACCCCATCCTTTGACGTCTTAGGCAGAGTAAAAGAACGGAGGGGATAAACTCATTTCTTCAGTATGTCAACAAATATATGCATTTTTTGGGCCAGGTATTTTTCTGGACACTGGAGATACAGCTTGGAACAGCACAAAGCTTCTCTCTGTGGAGTTTATAAGAGGATTACAGGCAAATAAATAAAACCACACCCTCCTAAGCAGATAAATTATAAGAAGAAAAAGAGGGTGAGAGGAGAGTGGCTGGGAAGGTTTGTGGGGAAGCCTTCTTTTAGGAGGTGATATCTGAGGGGAGACCAAATAATTCACTGGCCTGGCAGCACCTTCCAGCTCTGATTCCACCTCAAATGGCAAAGAAAAGAATGAACAACATCATCGGGGTTAGTTCTGCCTCCTCTGCTGTCCGAGTGACCAGCTGTGCTTAGTCAGGAAGTGAGTCTCTAGGTTCACAAAAATATTAGCAACCCAAATTTAAGCCACCCCATCACCAGACTCCATGGTTTGCAAACAAAGATCAAGAAGGTGAATATCTATGGATATAAAATCTATGGATATATGGCCTAATACAAGGAACACATTTATTGGGAGTGGAACAGGAAAGTTAGAAATGACGTTCTTTCTGTCTATCTGTTTGTCTGTCTGTCTGTCTACCAATGTATCTCTTTATTTCATTGCTTCTGTTTCTCTGGAGAGCCCTGACTAACACAGAGAGAAAACTCTGAAGGGAGAGGCTGTTCTTCATGCCCTGAGGTACAGGGAAGTGCAGAGATTCATTGAAAAACAGAGCCTATATGGCCAAACGCATGCCCTGAGTTTGTGGAGTGAGAGGATAGGTTAGACATATGACTTCCGTGTACAAATAAAATCAACACATGTCAAAGAACGTGTTTAACTCATCAATAAATGAGGGAAGCATAAGATAGTGACTCGTTCAACAGCACACTTGAAGTGCCAAGGTATGCATAGGCAGTCGGAATGCGGAGTGAACTTGCTAATGGGCACAAAGCTGCTAAATGTCCTCTAGGCCAATAAGAGGTGACTCACCTGCTTGATAACTGAATGCCATTGTTTCTGCTCAGGATGCATTGGCCACACGCAACAAAATACCTGTTGGCCAGAGCTTCTGCAAAACACCTGATGGCGGGGCTTCCGTAGTACCCCTGAGGGTGCGAGTTTCTGCAGTGCCTCTGAGGGTGAGAGCTTCTGCAATAGCCCTGACCCNGGGTGCGAGTTTCTGCAGTGCCTCTGAGGGTGAGAGCTTCTGCAATAGCCCTGACCCTGCCAGCTTCTGCAGTACACCTGAGGGCGAGATTTCTGCAATACCCCTGACGGCGTGAGCTTCTGCAGACGGCACAGGTAGTAGGAAGTGTGAGGGATGCTGAAATAGGAACAGGATGGTGTAGGGCTCCCCCAGGAATACCCTGGGCCCTCCTACCTCCCCCTCCCTACTTAGTGTGCTTTCCTGGTGCCTTGTGGCATCCAGACACCTACCTGTCCAGGCCACCTGTCCATACTCAAGGCAGAATCGAGAGGGATGGTGCCAATCACTGACCTTTATCAGAAAAGAAAAATGTCCTAGAATTTCCCATGTGGCACCTGCCTATGCCTCACTAACATTGGAACTGTGTGCTAAGTCCCACAGTCTTTTCTAGGCATAAAAAAGGAAAAGAGGCATCAAATCTCAGAGCCTCCCAGGTGGAGAGGACAGGGGAGGAGGAGCGAGGTCAGGTGCTGAGACCTGGAGTGCGCAGTCCCTGTCAAGGAGTCTGTGCCATTTTATGCAAAAGCATAATTCATGTTTTAAAATCAGTGCGTACAATTAAGGAAATACACTCACAGAGCTCCTTGCTGTGTGTGTGGATGGTGGGGTGGTCAGGTTCGATTGTACAAAGCAGAGATCCACAAGCGAGCAGAAGCATGAGATTAAAAAGATGTACAGAGGCCGATTAATTTCAGGTTGTTGGCGTGAGTCGTTGTGGCCTAGGGTAGTATCTCATAAATGTGCCCTTTCCCAGGGAATGTTGTTTTAGAAGGAGATTTGTGAATTGATGCACAAAATGTACCAAAAGTCACTGTAAATCAAAGAAAAACAGCGGCAGAAGAAGTTATTCAGGTCATCTGAGTCAGGGAAGGTGGAGATCATTTCGGACGAGATATTAGAGAAACTGGCACCTATTGGGGCCTGCGGAAGTCTGTGAAGGACAGAAACGTTGCAAACGTGGATATCCCACTTTCAGAGTGAAGTGGAGTGAAGTCACGCGGGAGCCAGGCCTTGGGTGGAGAGTTTATGTTTGTTATCCCACCTGCTGCTCCCTGAAGTCTTGGGAGGTGTTTCCCTTGTACCAATGAGGGCTCAGGGCGCACAGGAGCTAAGTCAGTGCAGCAAGTCCGCGGGACGCAGTGAAATATCCCCACCTCTGCTCCATCTTGATGGCTAACCCTAAGGACACTTGTTTAAGAAAGAAATGTTTGTGTGGTGGCCTCCACAAACAGGGTGCTGTGTGTAATAGCCACACACAATTGCCTCCCGGACCAACACAGAGATCCTGTGGACGTGAGTGTGAACAGCGAGGCAGACAGAGATCCTGTGGACGTGAGTGTGAACAGCGAGGCAGGCAGAGATCCTGTGGACGTGAGTGTGAACAGCGAGGCAGGCAGAGATCCTGTGGACATGAGTGTGAACAGCGAGGCAGGCAGAGATCCTATGGACGTGAGTGTGAACAGCGAGGCAGGCAGAGATCCTGTGGACGTGAGTGTGAACGGCGAGGCAGACAGAGATCCTGTGGACGTGAGTGTGAACGGCGAGGCAGACAGAGATCCTGTGGACGTGAGTGTGAATGGCGAGGCAGACAGAGATCCTGTGGACGTGAGTGTGAACGGCGAGGCAGACAGAGATCCTGTGGACGTGAGTGTGAACGGCAAGGCAGACACACGTTTCCATGCACAATGTGTGCCGTTTCTTTTCTTTTCTTTTTTTTTTTTTTTGAGAAAAGGCCTCTCTTTATCTCCCGGGCTGAAGTGCAGTGGCACAATCTCCACTCACTGCAACCTCATGTGTGCGTTTATTTTGTTTTGTTTTGTTTTTGTCAGTGAGAATAGGCTATGAGCACTCCATGACACTTCTAACCTTCAAGAAGTTTCCTTAAAATACTCGCCTTCTTTTTAAAGAAGGAGGGGTGATGGTTTTCGAAAAAGGTCACAAGCAAACCATAGAAATGATGATTTGCAGGCCGGGTGTGGTGGCTCAGCCTGGGAGACCAAGGCAGGTGGATCAGGAGGTCAGAAGATCGAGACCAGCATGGCCAACGTGGTGAAACCCCATCTCTACTAAAAACACAAAAAATTAGCCAGATGTGGTGATGGGCACCTGCAATCCCAGCTACTTGGGAGGCTAAGGGAGGATAATCTCTTGAACCTGGGAGGCAGAGCTGGTACTGAGCTGGGATTGCACCACTGCACTCCATCCAGCCTGGGTGACAGAGCGAGACTT
This sequence comes from Theropithecus gelada, assembly GCF_003255815.1. Lineage (NCBI taxonomy): Eukaryota > Metazoa > Chordata > Mammalia > Primates > Cercopithecidae > Theropithecus > Theropithecus gelada. The sequence continues at coordinate 2,837,937 of NC_037677.1, read as the reverse complement.
TGTCTCAAAAAAAAAGGAAAAAAAAAATAAGATGATTTTCCGGGTTTCAAAATATCCAGCGTCTGAAGCACTCTATCCCTTGGAAAAATCTCCTGTCCCTTCTGCTTCCGCGTGGCCGTGGGCGTGGACTGGTTTGTTCATGACACTGATGAGTCCTCATTCCTCCTGAATAAGGAGGACGCTTTGTATCTTTGTGTCTTCGTATGAATAACCTAAGAGTGTTCCTGAAGCCTCGCCTGGCGCTTCTGAGTTGCACGTCTTCTTAGATTTCAGGCTGGCTTGCGGCTTTCCACGGAGTCTTATCTCTCAGGCCAAAGAGGAGAGTGGGCTCGGCAGAGCGGCTTCTGTCTCATCCGCCACCCACGCTGAGCCGGGAAAGCTCAGCATCCTCGCTTCAAATAGAGGCTTTCAAAGGCATTAAAAGAAAAGTCCAGGGAAGAAAAGGAAACAAATATTGCGCTATTACAAAGAGTCTTTAAGCAAGACATGCTTATTAGGCAGACTTTATTCTCTCTTGCACGTTCAAAGACATCTGATTAAACCATCCAAGGGACTTTGACAAAGGCTTTGTCTGTCTGGGCAGGATAGATAAACTGTTTCTTGGCAGATTTTGATCATCTCTCAGGCTCGACACCCAGGGAGAAACTCCAATAGCATCTCGTGTGAGGCAGAAGTGTCAGCCACACAGAATCTAGACCACAACTTCCTCGGCTACTGTCTGAGGCTCGTCTGCAGGGCAGCTGCAGGTTGGGGCTTGGTGCTGCCGCTGGTGCTTAAAGTGTGTGGGACAATTTGGTGTGATGCCAAGGACAATCATAGAGACATCGATAAAAACATGGCATAAAGCAATTTTTTTTAAGGAATTAAAAATGTTTTAATTCTTCAGACTTTTCTAGAAATATAGTTTCATGTCGACAGAGAAACACTTTTCCCAGCACCCAGGGAGCCTCTGTGTCCCGCTTGTCTACGTGTACTTGTGTGGTTTTCAGAACTGTCCCGGGGACCGACCAGTGCAACCAGGACTCTGAGAAACACAGGTTTCCAACACTCAGCCTTTCTGCATTGACCTCGCCATTGTTTTCCCCTTGGCAGCGAATAATACATTGGATCTCTGTAGGACTTCTTATCAGGAGGGCTCAACTGACTTACACAGATACCATCTCTCAGATTTTGACAGGCTTCTGCTTTTGATATCATTGAATAGATGGATATTTTGGGGCAAAAGTGAGTAAAGAAAATGAAATGCTATATATTATTTTTTCCACTGCTGATTTATCCACTGGTTTCATTTCCAGTGACGTTAAACATTCACATTTCCGCACAGTTTACTCCTACCATTGTTCACGTCGCGTCCTCATATCCCCACTTTCTTAATTGCGTTATTTTTCCTAGTGCTTTTCATTTCTCATTAGTTCGGTTTTGTTGAGTCTGACTGATGTATTCATCACTATTTCTAAATTAAGGAGTCAAGTGATTAAATCGGGCCCATCATGGTCATCCAAAATAATCTCTCCATCTCAAGGCGATTCATTTAATTGCATCCGCAAAATATCCCTTTTGCCGTGGAAAGTAACAGATCCACGGGTTCCAGGGATGAGGACATCTTTGTGGAGCCTTTATTCTGTCGACCACAATAGACTCGAATTACTAATATTTTGTGCATGAGGAACCAAGACACAGAGAAGTTCAGTATTTTGCTCAAAGCTCCACAGATGGATTTCTGTGAACCCAGGCAGGTGACTCCCAGAGCCCGCCTCGATAATCACTATTCTATGCTCTAATGGGAAAGAAATATCTGACAAGTTTTAAAAGATAGAATTGAGTTGTGCCAAATGGTTTGACGAAATACTAACTCTGGAAAGGTCAGGACTGGTAGCCATGGCTCAAGCCTGTCATCACAGCACTGTGGGAGGCCAAGGTGGGTGGATCACCTGAGGTAAGATGTTCAAAACCAGCCTGGCCAACATGATGAAACCCCGTCTCTACTAAAAATGCAAAAATTAGCCAGATGTGGTGACCCATGCCTGTAATCCCAGCTACTTGGGGGGCTGAGGCAGGAGAATCACTTGAACCTGGGCGGTGGAAGTTGCAGTGAGCCAAGATCGCACCACTGCACTCCAGCCTGGACAACAGAGCAAGACTCCGTCTCAAAGGAAAAAAAAAGAAATACAAAACTAACTGGATATCAGGAGGTTCTCCAGAAGGAGAACAAATGAGTGGACACAAGCTGGTGCAGGAATGGACTGAGAGTCTACGGCCAGGAGGAGCCCCAAGGAGGAAGTGGGCAGATCTGCAGAGGGGAGGGGGCGTCAATATGGGCCGACCCTCCTAGTGATGCTTCGACTTAAAAGAGGACGCATCAGCCTCCTGCGGGGAGCATGGGGGGACGGTGGCTCTCAGAGCAAAACGTGGGAGGCATGGAGCACAGGACCCTAAGTCATTTCATGGGGTGGGAGGAAAAACTGTGTGTTTGTGTGTGTGTGATTGTGTGTGTGTGATTATGTGTGTGTTTATATGTGTGTGATTGTGTGTTTGTGTGTGATTGTGTGCATGTCTGTGTGGGATTGTGTGTTTGGTTGTGTGTGTGTGATTGTGTGTTTGTGTGTGATTGTGTACATGTCTGTGTGCGATTGTGTGGTTGTGTGTGTGTGATTGTGTATGAGTGTGTGTGTGTGATTGTGTGTGTATATGATTGTGTTTGTACATACTGTGCTGGGTTCGCTGATTCTGCGCGTCTGGCTGGCATCAGATGAGGAAAGGCCGTTCAGGGCCTGGAGGGAACTGGGGCGTGTGCTAAGGTGATATGACTTACTCTTGCGGGTTAGAGGTAACAAACCAGGTAACTGGCTCACAACTGTGATTCGTTTGCATGCTTGAAGTTAACTCACAGTATTTTAACTTTATTTAATTAACTTTCAACTTTTAAAAACTCTAGATATTTTAATTTAAAAATTCACATTACTAGTATTTCTTGAGAAATAAAAAAAAGAATGTGGCCATTGTAGGTCCAGATGTTTCCTGGACAGTACTTGACAGGTGTTGTGTAGTTGCCTCCTTCTTTGGGTTGAAGAAACGCTCCTGGCTTGCACGGTTTTCTTCCTCCACACTGTCCCCCCAGCAGTGAGGCCAAGGGTTACTTGCTAGTTGCCATTGAACTTAGGCTGTTGTTTTTCTCGTAGTAGCCAACTTGCATAAGATCCACCCCACCTAGATATAGGGCTTTTTTCATCTCCTGTGGCAGCAGGGGGAGAAAGGGAGGAGCGTTAAGCCATGGAGTAGCACCATCAGACTTGAGTTTCAGAAGCACAACACGGGAAATCACATTGGAGAGCAGGCAGAGCCAGGGGAATGAATGGACAGAGGGAGGTGAGCAGGACACTCATTCGGTAATCTGGGAAGTCTGAGCCGAGTGCGTCAGAGAGAAGGAGATCTGAAGGAAGCATGGTCCATCGTGTCAACGTTGCTATGGAGCCCTGTCGTGTGATAAGCTTGCACTGCACCTGTTCTTCTCCGTCCTCTGGCTGCTGCGAGGCTCTAAGGGGCTCTGTCATTGGTGTGTGTCTGTCCCTGAGCTGAGGGTTAGTTCCTCAGAGCTTGGATGTATCTTCCCTTCCCTTCTGTCCTCGCACGCTCGCGGATGGAATATTATTTGCACGCAGGTGTCCATAGTTATTGCGACCAACGATTAGTGGGTGTCCCGGATTCAATTATGTACAGAAGGGCCCACGTCAATGGAGGTTTTCAAGGTAAAAGGAGGTTTTCTCACGTGTGTGATCTCCGGTGTAATGAGTAGTTTTCAACTGGGAAGGGAGGAGAGACCTGCAGATTCTCCAATGGGTGGTGTTTAGTTTGAGAAAAGCACGTATCGCTATGGTGTTCATAATGGAATGCCCATGAATTAAATCCACAGAAATATCTCTTTGGGGCTGGGGATTGGCAGGAGACAGAAAGTACAGCTGAGCATGAGTAAAAGAAGCAAAGACACACTCTTTCAATAACTGTCCTATGAAGAATGGTTTTTATGGTGTCTGTAGTTAGGAAATTCCATTTTTAGAGGAGATTCCAAGTCACTATCCACATATTAGACCTGTCTTGGGGATCCGGTCAGTTTCTATTGCATAGTTGGGGTCCCCCATTGGGCCTCAGAACAGCAGGCTTAATAGCATCTGTTTTCTGATTTGTCTGGGATGAAAACAAGAAGCACCACCGTTACAGAATATTTAATCCAGAAGATACCCCCAAGGGTGATGCTGCGGTTGCAAATTATCACAAAGACATTTTTTATCCCTGGGATGAACATGCGTGTCTTGTCTTGTAACTCTTGGAGTAGACGTGGAAAATGTGAATATCATTTCCTATTATTTTCTCTGTTTAACTTAAGCGTTATGGAAGTAGAGAGAGAATTTTAGTTAAAACCAAGGTGTTCTCTGGGGTTCTTTCCAACTCTGGAAAGAATAATAAAACTAAGAATAGGAACAGAAACAAAAAACACAAAGATGGAGGTTTATAACAATGTAAAGAGGATATCAGGTCCCTGGTGTTTTGTTGCATTTATGGTTGTTTATTCAATAAACAAGTTGTAAACTCATTGTCCGTGTAGCCTGTTTTCAAACAGGTAGCTGAGTGGGTCCACAGCGGGACAGACCTGTATTAGATGGGGTTGCTTGGGGTGCAGACACTGCCTTTTGCATTTCTGAGTCCTCCACACTTTGGTGTTGGCTGCCTGGGTGAGGGAATAGACAGACCTGTGCTACACTGGTACAGTCCTGGTCTACCAGAGGGAGCTCAGAAATAGAGTCAGATAAGCCACAGTGAATCCCCAAAGAAAAGAGCAGGAACCTTTGCCATGACCTCTCTTCTCTCTCCTGTGCCTGGAAGCTTCTCTGAACTCTCAGTCCATTAACTAAAATCTGCTCTGAGTGTGAACAGCACTCTGTTCCATGTGCAGGAAGAATATCTTCTTGGATCGTGTTTGTTGTGTGAGGGGCTTAGTTGACTTGCGACACTCACTCCATTTGGTATGAGACCTACCTGTCTTAGAATATCGCTATCCAGACGAATAGACTTGAGGTACTCTGCAACCTGCAATCTCCCCGCGGGTGCTAGAATCCTACAGTTTAATTAGTAGTGTTCCCAGCTTTCTTTTTGCCTCTCTTGATAATTGCTCTGTGTGTTATGAATATGGATTTTTAAAAGTTATTTTTAATTTTTAATTGTGGTAAAATACATATAACATAAAATTTACCATCTTAACCACTTTAAGTGTACGGTTCTGTGGCATTCACGTTATTGTGCAACCATCAGCACCGTCCCTCCACAGAACTCTTGCAAAACTGACACTCTGTACCCATTAAACAATAACTCCTGATTTATGAATGTGGATTTTAATGGGATGTTTGGAGGCAGAATGGGAAGGGGGCTGAACAAGAGTATTCCATTTATTCCTTAGCCTGGTGTTTATTAACTTAAATAATCCGTTGTTTCAGCCACTGCCTGAGGGACTAGGGATGAATGAATGAAATTAAACCTGGTAGGAAAAAATGCACAGTATGTTCAATGGCAATAAGTTCTATGTGAAAGAAAATGGTGCTGGGGTTTGGGCACGCAGGGAGGGTTGCCCTGGTGGAGCGCAGTTCTGGAGCAGGTGGTTGGGTAGGTCTCACTGAGCAGGTACGGGGGAGTGAGGACGTGAAGCTGCTCAGTGCTGGACTAAGAGGTGTAAAGAGAAAAGGGAGGAGGGTGATCAGAGACACTCAAGGAGGACCTCTCTTGGGAGGATCATTGTTGAAAAAGGGAGCAAAGAAATGGATCGAGAGCGGGAATGAGGTGAAGAGAGATATCCTTTAAGATGCGAGAAAGGTTAACACTTCACGCTGAAGGAATGACAGGTGCAAAGGAGATTTCCGATGTGAGGGAGCAGGGCAATGGCCAAGTGCTGCTCTTGACTGAGCTACAGAGGTGGTCAGAGTTGTCCTTGGCTTGGAAACTAGCACGAGGGACACATCCATAGCACGAGGGACAGAGCCCAGGGACATGCTGGGAGGCTGTGGATGTGGGGAGGGCACTGAGCAGGTCTCCCGATGGCTCCCACTTCTCAGTGAGGTAGGAGCCACAGTCATCAGCCGAGAGTGGGGCAGGGAAGAAACCACACTAGGAAAAGGTTTGAGGACACAGGACAAAGCAGTAGAGAAGTCATGCCTTTGGGGTGAGATGGAAGGTTGGATTCAAGAGGGGTGACTTTGCTTCCTTCCTTATCATCTCATTTTGCTGCACTTGTTCATGTGACCCACCTCAGTACTTGTGAAGTCAGTGTGGGGATTCAAGTGCAGAAAGGACAGAAAGTGGACGCATCCCGGCATCTTAGTGATGCAGAGGGGCTTTGACAGGCAACACCGTCTGGCTGCAGGACTGTCTGGGACAGAGTCCCCGTCCTCAGCTTCTTCACCATCCCTGGGCTTCCTGGAGTCCCTGACAGAGTCAGCTGGTCCTCTTCTTTCTCCTGGGCTGTCAGTGCAGAGCTGGCCAGGTGGGAAGTGCTCCAGGTGCATCTTCATCTGTGTTTAATGTGTGCCAGGTGTAGCTTTGTAAACACCTGTAATTTAAAATCACCACGATTATCACACTATTTAATAAAATGCCAGTGATACATGGGGGTAAGATGGAAAAGTCCTAAAAGTTATGGGGAAGGATTAGGAAAAGAACTTGGGAATAATGCACGTCACAGGGTTTGGAGGAAAACTCGGGTGAGTAAAGTAGTGTTGAGAGAATGAAGGTCTTTGGAGGAGGCAGAGGAACTGAAGCTGGAATGGGACATTCACGAAGGTGAAGTCAGAAAAAGGAAGGGAGGAATTCGAGGGAACCTCAGAGAGAAGGGCATTTTGCATGACTGGAACCCAAGCTTACAGCGGGCAGTGGTTCAGGGAACCGAGTCCCAGAGCATGGGCAGGGCTCCCTGGCAAGGAGCAGAGCTGTTGGGCGACTAAAACAAGCCGCTTAGACCAGCCATGAGGACTGCTTGAGATGGGCCACACTTTGGAACATGTGTTGGAGATGAAGCATTTGGGTGAATGCCCTGGAAGCTAAGCTGGGTAATTGGGTCCTTATGACAATGGTACTGGGCAGGCAGTAGGTGGTGATTAGACGGGACTGACTTGGTCAGGCAGGTCCTTTAGAAAGGTGAATCCAGGCCAGGCGCGTTGGCTCACACCTGTAATCCTGGCACTTTGGGAGGCCGAGGTGGGCGGATCACAAGGTCAGGAGTTCAAGACTAGCCTGGCCAATATGTCGAAACCCCATCTCTATTAAAAATACAAACATTAGCCTGGCATGGTGGTGGGTGCTTATAATCCCAGTTACTCAGGAGGCTGAGGCAGGAGAATCACTCGAACTCGGGAGGTGAAGGTTGTAGCAAGCCGAGATTGCACCATTGCACTCCAGCCTGGGCAACAGAGTCAGACTCTGTCTCAAATAAACAAACAAATAAATAAAAGAAAAAGAGAGGTGAATCCTGCCATGCTCTGCAGAATGCACTAGAAGTGATCACGGATGCCCACATGGGAGGGAAGACGAATCTGGCCAAGGCAGTGGAGAGCAGTGATAAATGGAAGGTACACTGCTACTGTGAATGTCTTTTATAAGGGGTAACAGGTTTGATGGTGAGAGGGCAGGAAGGATATAAGTCGATATGAATGCAGTGTTTTTACTTCTGAATGTTTGGGAAAGTGGGGGTGCCTTAAAGAAATAGGGTTTGTAAATTGAAATTCTAATCATTGGAGGTCTGTACATGATGAATTCAGATTAAAATGAGTACAATCTGAGACATTTTACTGGTGGACATTGGGGTATAAATAAAAAGCAAAAAGTAAAATAAAATAAAATATGAAGTTCAATGTATTCCCCTCCAATTCCCTTCCTCACCCAACTTCAACCTTGTTTTGTTATTTGTTTGATTGTTTTCTTCCTCTCTGTTGACATGCTGCTGAGATCATAGTCTCTGCTGGCACTATTGTGAGGCTTGCCCTAAATCCATTTTTGTACTTGAATCTGGTTCTTAACAAAGTCCGATTTGCTTCCTGCCAACCTGCTCCTTCTTGACCAGGTGCTTAGAAAGCACGGACATGAACGCCTGTTCTGGGCTGTAAGCACGTTGTCCCTCTGAGAGTTGACCAATGCCTGACTCAGAAGCTGTTGTCCCTGCACTCGCCCATCACCTCTTCGGAGCTTCCATCTCGGGTCCATTGGACTCCACCTCCAGCCACCTGCAAGTTCAAGGCTGGACACCCTCATATCTGGTCCTCTTCTGTGGGCTCTACCCAGACCCGGGACCCCTCTGGCCCCTCCATCTCTCAAAGGGTGATTTGCTTCCCAGGCTCACAACCTCCCCACCCTTCCACTCATTTATACTCCCCACATCGTCTCTGCCACATTGTGTTACTTGTCAATCAAGTCTCCGTAAACTTTTGCATCTTAAAGACACTTGCATGTCATCTCCCCAACTCATTCGATTTCTTTTTTTCTGGAGAGCGAAAATGGGGTGTTAATTACCGTAAATACACCAGGCATTGCTCACAGGGAGTCTGCTCCCGCCTGAGTCAAGCAGAAGTAAAGAGCTTCCAGGCAAATGATCTTTTTCCCTCTGATATTTTCCAGACTATGTGTAAAGTCCCACAGTCTTTACTCAAATCACAAGTTTACTTTCTTTTTGTAGACACACAGTGAAAGAGCTCAGTTTGAGCAGGGGTTCAGCAGCATGCTGCATTGCAAGCTTCAGTAGCGTGCTGGTCTTCTGCATGGCTGTTAAACTCTGACTCCACTCTAGAGCTGGCCATTCTGAAGGTCACGGCGGGCACGGAGGTGTTGGGATAGACACACTCCACGGACCACACTTGTGAGGACGCTCGTCTAGACTTTAACCACTCTCTGGTTCGTGCTCACTTCACTAAGCTAAACATGTGACCCTGTTAATGGAAAAGTTAATTTATTTCTAGATATACATATTAAAAAGTTAATTTATTTCCAGACACACATATTAAATGTTCTAAATAACTAATTTATCATTTGGAGAGATAATCAAAGATTTAGAAAATAAGAATATTTTCCATAGAGTGACTGATATGGTTGGGCTGTGTCCCCACCCAAATCTCTTCTTGAACTATAGTTCCCATAATCCCCGTATGCCATGGAAGGGACCAGGTGGGAGGGAATAGAATCTTGGGAGTGGATTTTCTCATGCTGTTCTCGCGATAGTGACTAAGTCTCATGAGATCTGATGATTTTTATAAAGGGCAGTTCCCCTGCACATGTTCTCTTGCCTGTCACCAGGTAAGACATGCCTTTGTTCCCCTTCACCTTCCGCCATGATCATGAGGCCTCCCCAGCCATGTGGAACTGTAAGTCCATTAAATCTCTTTTAATTTATAAACTACTCAGTCTTAGGTATTTCTTCATAGCAGTATGAAAATGGACTGATACACACCTTTGTCAATATTTAGGAGGATTGCAGGTGCTGAAAGCAGTAAAACTTAAGAGTTAGCACTTACATTCTTTACTGAACATTTTTACTATTTAATTATGCCGCTTGTGGAATCAGTTGCTGTTTTGTCACTGGGACAAATCATGATGCACTGTGAGTCCATTAAACCTCTTTTTCTTTATGAATTACCCAGTCTTGGGTATTTCTTCACTGCAGTGTGAAAATGGACTAATCCAGTGACAATACTTTAGAAAAATAGAAACTTTTTTTCCTGGACACCGGGGTTAAGCAGAAAATTGAAACAAGGACTGCATATTATTTTCTGTCATTATAAGTTCCCAATGTTCTAAATCCTCCAGTGCCTGAAAATGCAGTTTAAATGATTTTTTTTTAAGTTCTCTGCGGCTTGTAGCTTGAGCTTCAGCTCACACTGATTTTTACAGCTAAATAATAAAGCTGCGACAAAGGGGTTTAATAAAAGAAGTGTAGGCAGTGCTGATCGGAGGCCGTTGTGAATGTTCCCTGTTGTGATAGGAGATCTCGCCGAGAAGGCCCAATCAGTCACAGCCACGTGCCACCGAGATGTCTTGATCAGGGCATGTGGTAAAAATCCCTCCATTTATGTAATTTGTTCGCTCTAGAGAGTCCTGAAGCTTCCACGTAGCAAAAGCATTCACCATCTCACGGGAGAGGTATTTAAGGAAAATCGGCCCCCAAATCACTGTGCCATTGTCACAGGCAAATATCCAGTCCATAGAAGGGCTAAAGTAGAGCTGTCTTTAAAGAATGTTAACGAGACAAAACTTAGGCACACAAAAAATAAAGAATGTTAAAAAGAAATCGCTGAAGTCTCTTCATCAGGCAGTGCATTTAGCTCTTTGTATTTTTAAGTGTGAGATAATCTAAGTGAATTAAACGTGAACTTGGCTGCTTTCTGGATGCACAGGTGGGTTCTCTCATCCTGCTCGCTCACCTAATGCATGGACAGTTAAGGGGGACGGTCTTGTCAGGGGCCTGCCCTGCCTGTCCCTTCATGGATGGATGGAGAGTTGGGGAAGAGCTTGGCTTGCACTTGGAGATGATGAACAAAAGGCAGAGATGGTCTAAGAGGAAAGCAGCACCAGTGACCTCTCTGCGGGTCACAGTCCTTGGCCCAGAGCAGGCTGCATTTCCCAGCATGGTCTCCCCGGGGCGCTCTGGAGACCTCTCCTGCACCTGCTGTTACAGGCCAGGCTGCATTTCCCAGCATGGTCTCCCCGGGGCGCTCTGGAGACCTCTCCTGCACCTGCTGTTGCAGGCCAGGCTGCATGTCTCAGCACCGTCTTCCCTGGTTGCCCTGGAGACGTCTCCTGCACCTGCTGTTGCAGGCCAGGCTGCATGTCTCAGCACGGTCTTCCCTGGTTGCCCTGGAGACGTCTCCTGCACCTGCTGCGGGGTTTGTCGTCCCTTGTCTGTCTCTGGCATTAGCCCTGAATTCCTTGAGGGTGGGAGCTTTGGTCTCTTCCCCTGGGCACCTCCACAGTGCTCAGTACAACGCCCCCTGAGTTCCTTCTGTTCATGGATAACACAGGCGAATGGCAAAAGCATCAGAGAGCCGTGCTGCGGAGCCCTGGGATCCTAGGCGACAAGGAACCAAGAGGGTTCCGGGGCACTTCTTTGCTTTTAAACCTACCTGGCGGCAGCAGCAGCAGCATCCTCGACTCCGGGCAGCACTGAGTTTTCCGGTCCCGTCTCTGCCTGTGACAGAGCCTGGAAGGGCCCGGGAGGGAGGACAGGGCACGTCCAGACTGTAGTCTTCCGGTCACAGCTGCTGGGAAGAAGTCCTTTGCTCTTCGTGAAGGGTAACGGAAGAGACGGGAGGTCAGCCTTGAAGGGGGCCTGTGCCACAGCAACTTCTTCTCTATGCCTCTCTGTTTCCATGCTGTAGAGACAACACATGCTTCCCACCACTTTGGAATAGAGAGTGTTTGGGAGAGTAACAGTTAAAAAGTTTCATGGAAGTAGAGGTTTGCACTGCAGGAAGAATCTAGAATGTATGCTCTCCTTTCACAGGAGCCAAAGGATGCGGGTGAGCTACACAGACTTGGCTTTAAGTGCTCTATCCTCCGAGGGAGGCAAAGACTGTCCCCACCCCACTGTATGTCTCCCTCTTTAAAAAATCGATTCCATTACGGAAGAAAGAGCTGAGAGAAAGAAACCCAGGACATGGGTGATATTTTCTGCCGAGGCTTTCAAAAGGCATTTGATAAAGTATCATATAGAGGCCTTATATGAAAGTGAGGATTTATGAATTACAGAAAAAAAGAAGTCACTTGAAAATGAGGTGGAGAAGAGAGCAAGGAACTGTGATTAGTCACCCTGACAGACAGTCAAAAAATAGGACTCATCGTGGCTGGTTTATGGAGCTGTCCCTCAGCCGCTGACGGCAGGCCCTGCCGCCACTGTAAGTCACAGCCGAAGGAACCTGAAGTTTCTCAGGTGTGAGTGCCTTGGTTTCTCCCAGCTCTGCCGGCCAGCAGGATCATCTGAAGGATGCCCATTGCAGGCTGAATGGCTCCGAGCATCCAGGGCGTGGACTGGGGACCCAGCACAGCCACTGATGTGGTTTGGATTTGTGTCCCCACCCAAACCTCATGTCTCATTGTAACCCCCAGTGTTGGAGGAGAAGCCTGGTGGGGGGGGATTGCATCATGGGGGCGGTGATGGACGAGTTCGTGCTTTGAGTTCAATCAAGAGCTGTCGTTTAAAGGAGACTGGCACTTCCTCCTCTCTCTCCTGTTTCCTCTCTTGCCATGGGAAGGCTGCCCCTTCACCTTCTGCTGTGGTTAAAAGCCTCCTGGGCCTCACCAGAAGCCAGTGTTGATGCCATGCTTGTACAGCCTGCAGCACTGTAAGCAAAAATAAACCTCTTTTCCTTTTAAATTACCCGGCCTCAGGTATTCCTTTATAGCAATGCAAAAGAGATGAAGACACCATCTGTTCCTAAGTCCCCCGGCTTCTTTTATCAAGTGCACGATCCCAGTCAAGCACTCTCAGTGGCACCGAGTGGCCCAGTCAGGGCAGAATCATCTCAGAACAGTCAAGTCAAGGTTTTTCTCAGATAAGAGGGCGTGTTCCCAGTGTGCACAGAGTAGCTTCTGAAACACATGAGGCCATGAATCAGCAATCAAATGCCCTCCATCACACCCTCATTTCCTAGCTATTCTGGTCTGTGTGTGAGAAGTTATTTCAAATGAGCAATGCATCTCCGGGGGAAGAGAAAGAACAGGACGTGGTGGAAAATAATCCGTGTTGTAATTGGCAGCAATAGGAAGAACGTTTTCAAGGAAGAGCCACTTAACTTTCGTGTTTTGCGTCATCCCACGAGAGATTCACAAAAGATAAAAGCGGTGTCTCTTTTCTTAGTACACTTGAGGTTGGAGATTCTGGCAAAATCTAACCCACGTCTTCACCTAGTTACAGATGAAGACACGGGACTCTGCCTCCCTTAAAGATTTGTCGACCTGAACTTTGCAGTTAACGCCTCTTCTTTGTCCCATTTGAAGGTATCTTTGCAAGGGACTAATTTCACCCTGACCATATAAAAGTCATTATAGGACCTCCCAGCCCTCTTCCTGGGCTATTGACGGGAGGCTAGAGTTTCACCCTCCAGAGGCCCAACACCAGAAGGAAGCTCCAAACTGTGAGAAAAGGCAGCAAGTTAGGGATTTACAAACCAGTTTGAAGGGATGTATGTGTAGGACAGCAGTAGCTGAGACAGGAAGAGACAGAACAAGGCCACTACCCAGGCAAATCCAGCCCAGCTCACACGACTGCCACACTGCATGCTCAGCTGTGACACAGACATCACTCCCCACTGCAGAACTCTTCATCCATTCATTCATTTGCTTTTATTTTTGTTGCCAGTTCCTTCTCTGGCACTGTGTGCCGTAGAATTGACTCTGCGTTTCTATCTCCAGAGGACCAGGTTTATCAAACAGATGACCATTAATTAAAATTGAAGGGAAAAAAAACGCCCTTAAAAAGCATGTATCTTTGGAAACGAAGCACTGGAATACTGGAAATCATTCCATTCGCAGGAACCTGCCCAGGCAACCTCGTCTGAGAAACAGACTCTTCAACGCAGTCATGTGTCGTCAATGATGAACAGCGTATAAGAATGGGGTCCCATGAGATTATAACACCATGTGTTGCTGTATCTTTCCTATGTGTAGATCTGTTTAGATACACAGATTGGTTACCATTGTCTTACCATTGCCTATGGTATTCAGCACAGCCACATGCTGCACAGGTGTGTGACCTAGGGGCAATGGGTAAACCTGGTGTGTGGTAGGCTACGCCATCCAGGCTTGTCTAAAATTCACTCTGTGATGTTTCCACAGCCATGGAATCACCCGCCAATGCGTTTCTCAGAATGTATTCCTCTCATTAAGTGACAAGGACTGTTCTCTAAATAATTATCGAAAAGCATTGGAAGGAGCAAGATATTCGTAATATATTTTGAAAGTAGTAAAAATTTAGGGTCAGGTCTGGTGGCCCTCATCTGTAATCCCAGAACTTTGGGAGGCTGAGGTGTGAGGATTGCTTAAGCCTCGGAGTTTGAAACCAGACTGGGCAACATAGTGAGACCCCATCTCTAAAAAAAAAAAATTACCCAGGTGTGGTGGTATGTGCCTGTAGTCCCAGCTACTCAGGAAGTTGAGATGGGAGGATCACTTGAGCCAAGGAGTTCCAGGTTCCAGTGAACCGTGATCACACCACTGCACCCCAGCTTGGGTGACAGCAAGACCCTTTCTCACACACACACACAAAAACCAGTTGAAGTTGCTTGCTAATGTTCAATATTTACTTAGATGGTAAATATTTCACCAAGACAGGTGACTTCCCAAATTTCACAAAAGAGCATCATTGCCGTTATAAACTTAAAAATGGGTTGGAAATCAACACCCTATACACGATTTAATTTCCTTCATCAAATCCAATTTTTTTGGTTATGAACCCTAAAGGGAAATTCCATGGCCCTGAGCACAATTTGATGGACTATTTTGCCGCCTCCTTTTGTCACGCCCGTGGACCGAGCCCTTGGTTTGCAGAAACCTGTGGAAGGGAGTCCTGTTTTGGATGACGGTGGGTACGTGGAAAGCTCCTGCGTTGCTATTGTCAGAGAATGACACTCAGCTCCGCTTTCCCGTCTCCGCTCCACGGCCTCAGCCGAAACAGCATCCAAGGGAGCTGCCGTCACTCATCACTCCTGTTCCCAGACGGGTCACGCAGCGAAGGCTCTGCAGCTTTGGCTGAGGTCTTTCAGATGCACAACGCTTGATCCGCTGGCATTGCTTGTCTCCACTCTGCACGAGAAGCCACGGGCATCCAGGAGTTGCCACACCAAGTCTCTTTCTTCCCATTGGGATTGCTCTCTCAGTCTCATCACAAGCTCCTCCCGCCTCCTCTGGGCCTCTCCCCAGGCTGTTGCTCCTCTGTTACTCGCTTGCTGGTAGCTTTTGTGGCCCCTCAGAGTTCTGGCACGTCGCAGGGTGCGTGCTGAGCTCAGCCAAGCCTCCCAGTAGAAGGCTCTCGAAAAGAAAATGTTATTTATTGGGGAATAGGGCATTGAAATGAGAATATGTATAACATAGTAAACTATGCGTTTGTTCAGGGAAGTAAAGGAAGACAAAGACTTTTTAAAGAAAACAAATGATGATTACATATGGCTTCTTCCTTCCTTCCCATCCTGGACGTTTAAAGAGGGGAGAAACATGCTGTCCTTCTGGAAGCTTCTCTCCTGTCTTTTTTAGACCGTTCAAGAGGAGGCATTAACTTAGACATTTTCATTTCTACGAAAAGCTTATCCCTTTTCTCATATAATAAATTCAAACATGTGTTGATAACTGCACATTGAACATCTGTGAGCATTATTGTGTACACCAGGATTCTTAATGGCTGATTATTTTGGGGTACTTACTATATGCTAATGAGATATCATATGTGTTCTTTGCAAAAAGGCCAACAAGGTAGTTCTAAGTATTCCCCTATTGTAATTTGGACTGGTGAGGTGACGTAGATTTAGTGAACTGCCAAGTTCTCCATGCCAGTAACTGCAGAGTCAGGCCTCAAATTCAATCACTTCCGTTAATTTTGTCCTTGTTACAAAGCACGAGCTGTGTACAGTCGTCCCTGAGTATTCTCCTCCCCTGTTCTCCAGTACTGGCCTCCCAAGGCTTATACATGCTTGAAGAATGAGCAAAATAGAACAAAAATCCTGCATTTATTTTGACAATTATGTCAACCTAAATAACAAACAGGAGGAGGCTGTCTAAAAGAAAATGATATTTATTTGGGAATAGGGTATGGCAATGAGAATCCGTACGCCATAGAAACTTATGTGATTATTCAGGAAAGTAAAAGAAGAAAAATATTTTTACAGAAAAAAAAAAGAGGATTTCACAATTTTTTTGAGATAATTAGTCTTGGCTACCAAGATTACTACCAGGGGTGATGCCAGTCCGAGTTGGACAGGCAGCTGCTGGGCAGATGTCCTTGCAGAATTATTTTTTGTGTAAGGTTTCGATGGATAGGCTTTGTGCAAAGTTGTGCTTTTTGTGGAGTCTTTTTGGTTATCACCAAGCATGAGAAGGCACACAAGCATGAGAACCCTGTCTTCATGACCTTCCCAGACTCTGTTCGTCAGGGTTTTCTTAACATTAGTGACTCCATCTTAATTTTGACAACTTTCACAATTATGTACATACAACTATGATGAAAATATAGGTTCATAGCAATTATTGGTCACGGGTGGAGTTATTTCGGTTGCAATGAATTAGGCAAGGGAAGTCCCAGAAGCGCAGCACGAGAAAGCCACCAAATGTGTTAGAACGATTATAAAAAAGCTGAAAAATTCAGGAAGATTTGTCTAATGAAGACCTCGGCTGTCGGAGTTTCTGCCTCCCAGGATGGAGACGGTGTTTTTAATAACAGACCCGCAGTGAGCGGAGACTGCTGGGTGCTGTGCTTAGAGCTGCGTGTCCTATACTGTTCAAGCCTCACAGTCCCGCCAGCGCGCTCCTCACTTAAAGATAGGCCGCGGATGCCCATCGCGGTTCGGGAAGCCGGTGCTTGTTCCCGTCGCCTCCACGTGTCTGAGGCTCCACGCAGTGAAGCAGCAGCCCTTCTCTGTTTGCTGACATCTGACTTTTCTTTATCTCCTTTCCCCCTCTTTTTACACCTTTCTCTCTCTCCCTGCTGCTTTCTCTTCTCTTTCTCTTTCAAACCTACAACAGAGTGTGTTCTTGAGTGGGTCATCTCTGGGCCGCTCAGAATTGTCTTTAGACTGAGAACAAATTTATTTATTTATTTATTTATTTATTTATTTATTTATTTATTTACTGAGATGGAGTTTCGCTCTTGTCACCCAAGCTGGAGTGCAATGGTGTGATCTCAGCTCACTGCAACCTTCCCTTTCCCAGGTTCAAACAATTCTCCTGCCTCAGCCTCCCGAGTAGCTGGGATTACAGGCGCCCACCACCACACCTGCCTAATTTTTGTGTTTTTAGTAGAGATGGGGTTTCACCATATTGATCAGGCTGGTCTCGAACCCCTGACCTCAGGTGATCTGCCTACCTCGGCCTCCCAAGGTGCTGGGATTACAGGCGTGAGCCACCTCACACAACTCGAACAAATTTATTTTGAAGGAATCAGCTGGCACCTCCAAGGACGGTTTTGACAGCTATATCCTGGCCTGAGTTCTCACCGAATGTGAGTTCCGAATCTTCAGTCTTAGGCTGAACGTTTTGTGCTGTGACTCTGCTGTGACCTCACACTTCCTCAGTTGTTTCAGGTGGCCCGATGCTGTTCTTGGCACCAAGATCTTCTCGTTTCGAGATATTAAATTCATCTCACATTTGTGCTTTTCTTCATTTGTCAATTGCAGAGTATTGCCTCATTCTGTCACTTCCTCTGTAATGCAGTGTATTTTACAAACTCCTCCATGAATCACAGATTTCATGAAACGAAAATGGAGAGAACACTTCTCTTTGCCTTTGGGTAGTTTTGTTTCTTTTTGTCAAATATGTTAAATTTAATATAATATGGAAATCTTAATTATTCCTTTTCCATTGTGTGGTACGTGTGTCTGTTGGGGGGATGTCTGTGTATTTATTTATTTTTGATACAGAGTCTTGCACTGTCGCCCAGGCTGGGGTGCAGTGGCTTGATCTCAGCTCGCTGTAGCCTCTACCTCCCGGGTTCAAGCAATTCTCCTGCCTCAACCTCCCAAGTAGCTGGGACTACAGGCACGTGCCACCATGCCTGTCTAATTTTTGTATTTTTAGTAGAGATGGGATTTCACTATGCCGGCCAGGCTGGTCTCAAACTCCTGACCTCAAGTGATCTGCCAGCCTTGGCCTCCCAAAGTGCTGGGATTACAGGTTGAGCCACCGTTCCCAGCCATACTTACTTATTTTTTGAGTCAATATGCTTATAAGCATTCCATCTTGAAAGTTCTGAATGAGGATTTTTTGAGAAAAACATATTTGGAAGAAACAATGCTTCAAAGAAAATAAGTAGTTTTCTCCATGCTAACAGAGAAGTTATGGGTGAGGCATTAGGTACTGTGACTAATGATACACGGTAGGCTAACCTAGGATTGACTCTTGTCTTACCAAACTACAAATATGTTTAAAAGTGAGGATACAAGAAATATTACTTAAAGTATTATTATTAGCATTTTTTTGATGTTAATAAAATGATAAAAGAGTAACTTTAAGGCCGGGCGTGGTGGCTCAAGCTTGTAATCCCAGCACTTTGGGAAGCCGAGACGGGTGGATCACGAGGTCAGGAGATCGAGACCATCCTGGCTAACGCGGTGAAACCTCGTCTCTGCTAAAAAAAAATACAAAAAAAGTAGCTGGGCGAGGTGGCGGCGCCTGTAGTCACAGCTACTCAGGAGGCTGAGGCAGGAGAATGGCGTGAACCCGGGAGGCGGAGCTTGCAGTGAGCTGAGATCCGGCCACTGTACTCCAGCCCCAGTGACAGAGCGAGACTCTGTCTCAAAAAAAAAAAAAAAAAAAAAAAAGAGTAACTTTAAAAATAATGGTCCAGTGCATAATATTGAACACTTAGCATTACTCAAAGGAGGTGTTGCTATTTTCATTTTTACTTTATTATTGTTTGTTATTATATGTTTATTATTATAATTATTGTTTGTTTGTTCATTTATAGAGTGAGTCTCACTCTGTTGTCCAGGCTGGAGTGCAGTGGTGTAATCAGAGCTCACTGTACTCTCAAGCTTCGAGGCTCAAGCAATCCTCCCGCCTCAGCCTCCTGAGTATAGGTGCACTCAGAGACAACAGTGCACACCCCCAGGTCCGGCTAATTTTTAAACTTTTTGTAGAGGCAGGGCTCTCATCATGTTCCCCAGACAGATCTTGAACTCCTGGCCTCAGGCGATTCTCCTGCCTCAGCCTCCCATACATTGAAAGCCAATTTAGAGAGGAGACATTAGGGGGAACAAGAATCTTATGAAATGAAATGAAGAGCTAAGTGGTGAAATATGGTATCAGAAATATAACTGACATCCTTAAAATGTGTCCAAGATTATGCCCAGGACATCCGGCTGATTTTCCTACTATTTTACTAAGATCACCTGGATAGTATGCAGCTCACTGGTGAATTCATTTTAATGTGGGTTCTACCAAAATGAGAATATAAACTAAAGGTGGTAGGCGATGTCTAGGTTTTGAATTAATATACTTTATGTTTTTAGAATTTTTAGTTAAAACAGACAGGCTCTCAAACTCCAGCTCTGAAGTGTGGTTGTGACAGTCAGTTCAAGACCGAATCTGGTTTCCGCCTCCTTTTGTGAAAGGCTGAACATTATTCAGACCCAGGGAAAGACCAGCGGCCACCCGTGATTAGAGTGTCTGAGGGTGGCTGCCTGCGAGAGTGCCGTTTAGACCACATAGCCCTGGCGTTGTGAGGGGCAGCAGGCCTGGGAGTGTCCTGCCAACCTCTTGCTCTGCCTCCCGCCTCCAGAGGAGGGTGAGGGTCCTGACCACCCCTCTATGACAAAAAGGGCTGTTCGCTCACTCTTCTCATCTCCCGGTTCAGACAGCCGGCTTTTAACCACCTTCAAAGCACATTCACAATGATCTTCCTCTTCTGACAATCTCATATATTCCCCGTATAAGACCACTTTGTGAACACACAGGCACACACACACGTGCACACACACACACGAATGCACAGACACACGTGCACACGCAGTGGGGGAATGTCTGATTTCCCCCTCAGGCTTTTCTAGGGCCCGGGTGATGAGCAGATGAAATGCCTCTCTGGGCTCAGCTCGCTTCTGAAAAGCTTATCTTATCTGACACAATCACAAAACCATAAAATTAAAAGAGAGCCCCCAAGCAGAGGTCTGCTGTGTCCTGGCTTAGCAGCCAGAGCCCACGGGGACCCTTCCTGTGACAGCAGTGTGCCACCGATCCCGATTTCCACGCTGCTCAGTGCAGAAGACAAATCTGCTTTTCTTTAGCGACAGCCACATTTTTCGTTTGCTTCTTAAACAGGCTGAGTGTGCCTGGGGCCCCCGTCTCACTACTGTGAGGTGTGGGGATTTCTTTAAGACTCGATGTCCTTCTTTGTTATGAGAAGGAAATGAAATCCAGTATTCGCTTATTCCAGAGTCTGGAAAACTCGAATTGCTGAGTAAATGGCACCGCTGCTGGGGTTACCGGAGGAAGTGTGGAGCTCTCGTGGACTCTGCCCGGCCGCCCTGCCCACACTTCCAGTGTCCTAGCGTTGCTGCCCGTGCTCCTTGGGATTTCAGTCCCGGTCTGCAATCAGCCCCCTGGGAGAAATCTTCCTGCAGAGGAAGGGCCATCTCTGCAGGAAGGCCCTGGATCTCGGGAGGCCCTGGATCCGTTGTCAGGGGACTCTGGTTCTTAGAGTGTGTGTCCTGATTCCCCGACTGCAGCGCCCTGGCTGCCAGGACGAGGGTGAGACCCAGTGCCGGAATGCCCTCCGTGCTGCTGTGGGGGACCCTCGCCCATTCAGAGCCACCTGGCTGCGAAGAGGAGCCTGGAGCAATCCCTCCACACTGGAGGAGACAGTGGGCGGGGAAAGCCAAACGCAGCCACCGCTTTCAGCAGAGCAGAGCGCCAGGCAGGTGGCCCTCCGGACTCCAGGCCGTGAGCGTTCACTGGAGGAGACGCTGCCCATGAGGCTGCTTCCTGGGTTCGTGTGGGAGGCGGCTTCGGAGGCGTTCTCCCTTCCGCCCCATCTCCTGCCGCCCTGCTCTGCTCCCCTGAACGCTGGGGGTGACTGTGCAACCATCGTTCCAATCATAGTCATTTAGAAAACGACCTGGGAATGATGCTTAATTAGCATGCAGCACGGTGACAATTATGTATGCATCAAATGTGTCAGGGAAACTTTGTGGCTCATTTTCTCTGATTAAGACCCTGGAAGCTGTTCCCGTACGCTTGGCTTTTGCAGCTTAGTGACCACGTACGGGGGTGCTGTTCTCACTTGAGTCCTCTGTGAGGCTCTGCATGGCCATGCGGGTCTTTATTCATCGGGGGAGTCTGCCCTCGACCTACGGGGCCCTCTGTGCAGTTTCTGTTGCTGTTCGTTTAGGGCCATAATTTTCCTTCCTAGGGTAATGAAAAGCTACTCTAACATTCTGGAGGCAGAGTTAGGGAGCCCTTCTTTCGCGCTTCTCAGCGCTTTGTAATCATTTAGTATGTAGCATTCACAGGACATTGATTAGTCCAGGAAAAGCAAAGTACTGTAAGGGACGCTGTGTACGCGGCAGCCACACAGAACACAGGAATCCTCAGGGCGGTGGGTAGAGTGGTCTGCCTGCCCATACGGCTCTCATAACACTAGGGGAAGTCAGAAATATCACTGTCCGCAGTGGCTCACGCCTGTAATCCCAGCATTTTGGGAGGCCAAGGCGGGTGGATCACAAGGTCAGGAGATCGAGACCGTCCTGGCCAACATGATGAAACCCCGTCTCTACTAAAATACAAAAAATTAGCTGGGCGTGGTGGCAGGTGCCTGTAGTCCCAGCTACTCAGGAGGCAGAGACAGGAGAATCGCTTGAACCCAAGAGGCGGAGGCTGCAGTGAGCTGAGATCATGCCACTGTACTCTAGTCTGGGTAACAGAGTGAGACTCCGTTAAAAAAAAAAAAAAAATCACTGTCAAAAAGACAGTGAAAAAATCAGGCAAAGAGTCTTTGAACCACATGTACATTAACTATATGGTGGTCTACAATGAATTCCAGTCTGGTTACATCTGATCCACCTTGAGGGATAGTGAGCCCCTGATACTGAATTCCAGTGCCCTTTGCATTGTCTCAGTGTAGTCTAGAAACTCTATTCTCACCAATCTGCCATGCCCTTTGGTTGCAGCACAAGCACTGCTGTGAGTGCATGTGTTTGTGTATGTGCGTGTGCGTGTGTGCTTGTGTGTGTATATGTATGTGTGTGATGTATGTGTGCTTGTGTGTGCATGTGTGTGCGCTTGTGTGTATATGTGTGTATGTGTGTGCTTGTGTGTGCACGTGTATACGTTTGTGTATATGTGTGTGCATGTATGTGTGTGTGCACGCGCTTGTGTGTGGTGTGTGTGCGTGTGTATGTATGCACATGCTTATATGTGATGTGTGTGCATGCATGGGTATGTGTGTGTGTGTGTGTGCTTGTGTGTGCACGTGTATACGAGTGTGCATATATATGTGTGTGTGTATGTGTGTGCTTGTGTGTGTGAGATGTGTGTGCATATATACGTTTGTGTATATGTGTGTGTGGTGTGTGTGCACGTGTATGTATGTGTGCGCTTGTGTGTGCATGCATATGTATATGTGTATGTGGTTGTGTGTGTACATGTATACGTGTTTGTAAGTATGTGTGTGCTTGTGTGTGTGAGATGTGTGCACGTGTGTGTGTATATGTATGCATGTGCTTGTGTGTGCCCATGTATGTGTGTATATGTATGTATGTATGTATGTGTGTGTGATGTGTTTGTGTGTATACGTGTGTGTATGTGTATTTGTGTGCTTGTGTGTGTATGTGTGTGCGTGTGTGATGTGTATATGTGTGTGTTTCTGTGTGTATGTGTGTTTGTGTATTTACATACATATATCTGTATATATGCATGTGTGTGATTTGTATGTGTCATGTATACATATGTGTTTTTGTGTGTGAGATCTGTGTATTTGTGTGTATTGTGTATATGTATCCATGTGCTTGTGTGTTCGTGATGTGTGTGTTTGTGTGTGTTGTGTATATGTATGCATGTGCTTGTGTGTGTTTGTGTGTGTCTGTGAATATATGTATGTGTGTGGTTCTGTGTATATATGTGTTTGTGTACATGTGTGACTGTTTGTGTCTCTGTGTGTCTGTGTGTGTGTTTTATGCTATTTGTATCCCAAGCTTTTCTCAGCTAATTCATCTTAAAAAATAAACCATTTTAATGTAAATTGCAGTTTATTCTTTCTAGTTGTTCAAAGGTCGTGTTTCAAACTCCCAGGCTCAGTGGCAGACGTCTGGGAGGGGTTCATTCTCCGTGGGGTGTCTTGCCCCTCCATGCTCTCTCTGCCTCCCTGGGCGTCAGGTCTTGCACTCAGGATGCTATGGTGGGAAGGGTCACTTGCAAACTGTGAGCTGAGACCAGTGATTTCCCGTTTTGCCCAGGAACGTGGTTCTGCATTTCCTGCGCAGCCTGAGTGATGATGGGAAAAGGCCCTTTGCAGGACAGCCTGGGCTTCTCCCCCACCCACCATCACAGGTGGGGAGCCTGAGGCACGTTCACAAGGCCACACTTCGGCTGCCGCCTCTGTCTCCCCAGCTGGGAAGCGAGCTCCTTGCAGGGCAGGAAGCTGATATTGTTTAACACAGAGAAGGCCAGGGACTGCTGTATTTTTAGTGCATAAGTGAATAAATTAAAAAAAAATGAATGAAAGGAAGAAATGGTCATTCATTCAAAAATCATATTTATGAATAACATTGTTATAGATCAATGGCATTCCATATATCAGGGTGTTATGGGGTGAACTGCATCCCCCAAATTTATATGTTGAAGTCCCAACCCCCAGGACCTCAGAGTATGACTGTATTTGGAGACAGGGTTTTTTTTTTTTTTTTTTTTTTGTGGCTCACTCTGTAGCCCAGGCTGGAGTGCAATGGCATGGTAATCTCAGCTCACCTGCAACCTCTATCTCTCCCTGGTTCAAGCAATTCTCCTGCCTCAGCCTCGCGAGTAGCTGGGACTACAGGCACACCACCACGCTCAGCTAATTTTTGCATCTTTAGTAGAGACGGGGTTTTGTTATGTTAACCAGGCTGGTCTCGAACTCCTGACTCAGGTGATCCACTTGCCTTGGCCTCCCAAAGTGCTGGGATTACAGGCGTGAGCCACCATGCCCGGCCGGAGACGGGGTTTTTAAAGAGGTGATTACGTTAACATGAGGCCATGAGGATGCGCCTTAGTCCACTTGGCCTGGTATCCTCATAAGAAGAGATTGGGACACAGACACACGCAGAGGGATGGACACTGAGAGAGTCCGTCCTGTGAGGACACAGGGAGAAGGCGTCATCTGCAAGCCACAGAGAGAAAGAGGCCTCAGGAGGAACCGGTTCGGTCAACACCTTGACCTTAGACTTCCAGCCTCCAGGACTGTGGGAAATAAGCTTCAGTTGTTGAAGCTTCCCTGTCAATGGCGTTTTGCTGTGGCAGCCCTGATGAACTAACACGAGATCCATGCTAAGCGATGTATGCGTGTTATCCCACTGAATCCTTACGCCGCCTCTGAAGCAGGCATTGCCATGCCCATGTCGTATGTGAAGGCTCTGAGTTTAGAGAGGTCAGGACCTTGCCCAGCGTCACTCAGAAGACACTGGACAGGAGGGCATGGGGAGCTGGGTCCTCTCCATCCAGCTACGTGTTCTGGTGACGATGTCTCATGCTCTTTTGTGTACAAAGCTATGTCTGAGCCACTTCGCACCCCATAAAGTGACCGAAGTGTGAGCTTGTTTCTCGCCACGACACAGGAATGATCTCTGTCTTCTTTCATTCCATGCAACAGTTACTGAGCACTTACTATTTACCCAGCAGCGGGAGGCGTTGGAAATTCGGAGATCAGCACCATGAAGTTTCAGCTTCCATGAGCTCACTGTTCGATGAAAGACAAGAAAACGTGCAAGTCAGACGCCACCCCGTCTACACAGCAGTGCGAGTGGCCTCATCACGGCCACACCCTTCCTGTGGCTACATTGTTAGTTGATAGTATATATCATTTTGTACTTGACCTTTCTGTTTTACAGTTTTTTCCCCTTGGTGTTCTTTTTTAAATATTGGTATACAATAATGGTAAATATTTTTGAAAAACATGTGCTAGTTTGATCCATATACACGATGTGTCACCACGGCTTTTTTCTCTCCCGCTAGATCCTGAGCTCGTGGAGGTGGGAGCGGCTGCGTTTATCTCTTCCCTGGACGCCTCCCGTGCGTTCTGGTTTTGCGCCTGGGATCCACCACTTCATCCCTCCCTGCCTGACGCTGAAGGTGTTTCTAACCCTCTCACGGTCTCAATGCCCTCGTCTGAAAATGGGGATAAAGGAGACTTGAATCACTAATTTTTGAGGATAAAAGGAAGTAATCCATGTAAAGTATTTTTTGCCAAGAGCTTAGGACATGTTAAGCCCTGAATAAATACTAGCTTCTGTGGAGAAAATAATTAAATTAGGTTGGTTTATTGTTACTTTATTTATGGAAAGTGAGATAGTAAATTGAGAAAATAAAGCAAATGTTTCTTTGTTGCCCGTCGTCTGTGATGGCGATGTCTGTGATTAAAAAACACCACCTGCAGGCCAGTGTTCCTGAGCCGTGGCATCACCGAGGTTGGCCCCGCGACGTCATCCTCGTCAGTGTTCCTGAGCCGTGGCATCACCGAGGTTGGCCCCGCGACGTCATCCTCGTCAGTGTTCCTGAGCTGTGGCATCACCGAGGTTGGCCCCGCGACGTCATCCTCTGCATCCTCTCTCAGGTCCGGCACAGTGTTCTGCATGTGGCAGCAGCTCCGTGGTGTCTGCTGACCCCACTCCTGAAAGGCTTCATGCTTCCCTTCGGGCAGGTGTGCTCCTGGAGTCCGAGCTGTTGGAGGGATTGGGAAAGGCTCTCCTGGGGACTTCTGGGAGTCCTGGGGTAAAGCATCTATTAACAATTGGGTGATGTGCTTCGATAGTGCCTCTGGGTGGGGTCTTGTCACCTTCCTTTGGGGCCTCCCCTAGGTGAGGAAGCAGGTGCTAAGGGAGTGGAATCTACATCCCAGGCAGCGATTCCAAAATGACAGCTCCGTGTTGCTAGTGAGCCGGGCAGGGGGCTTAACTTCTGCACTCAAGCTGGGAAAGTGCTCGTAAACTCGTGCTGAGCTCCAGGTTACATCTTAAGGAATTTTCTGAGTTTCCTAGAAATTGGCGTGGGAAAGTGCTCGTAAACGCGTGCTGAGCTCCAGGTTACATCTTAAGGAATTTTCTGAGTTTCCTAGAAATTGGTGTAAAGTCCATGCTAGTTTTGATTTTTTAAGAGAATGATTTTTTAAGGAGACCCCTGGCTACAGTCAGCCAGGGAGAAGTGCTTTCATACCTTCATTGCAGAAGCACCATCTTTCTCTACTTCCAGAAATTTATTAGTAGCTTTCTCATCTCCGACTTTCATTATTTTGTTTTAACTCAAAGCCAATTTTAAACTTGTTTATCTCTCTCACACCCCTCATTTTAAATTCTTTCTTGTCTCCCACTTTGAAAAGTTTTTGAAGAGGTGATATTTTGGAGATTATGAATTCAACAATGCTAATAGAATGTTTAAGTCTCCTTAGAAATGAAAACTTGAAGAAGTGTAAAGGAAATAAATATATAAATATGTAATAGTTTTTGATGTTCGTAAGCAAAGCATGACAAAACTCCTCTAGATCAAATACATTTTAACTCAGCTTTTGACTAAAGAGAATGATTATAATTTACCACACAGGGACAGCAGCACGATACATAAAATGTTGCTCATGCAATAAAAAAATTGCCTTGTGCTTTGGATTTATTTTGTAAACAATAGCCATAACCTTGAAATGTTTGTCACATGTTGTTATGTTAAAGCTTTTGTCTACATTGTTTCATGAAATCAATGTTTTCCCTATTAGTTAAGTACTACTATTATTTATTATTAGATTTAGCTTACCGATGAAGAGAGCCACAAAGCAATGGACTAATTTATCCAAAGTCATAAGGATGTCAGGGGATAGAGTGTCAACCCAGGTGTCTATGACCCTAGAGCAGCAGTTCCCAACTGAGGGAGAGGCTGCCCCTCTGGGGACAGTTGGTGACGTCTGTTGGCATTTTGGGTACTTACAACAGAGGGGTATTGCTGGTACCAGGTGAGTGGAATCCAGGGAGCTGCTGAGACCTACAGTGCACAGGACAGCACCCTACAGAGTCATCCAGGCTCCAATACCATTAGCAGTGGCGAGTCTGAGAAACCTTGCTCTAAATCTTTTCTAAACCTTGCTCTAAATCTTTTCTAAATCTTGCTCAAGATCTTTTCATTTTTTAGTGTAAGGAAGCAACAAAGTAAGACATGTTGGTGGCTGCAGAAGCCATCTCGGCCCGAGCTGGCACCATCTTTGCCCCTCCTGGGATGTGGGCTGCATCTAGGAGGTTGCAGGCTTGGTCCGCCGCTCCCTCACGGAAGACAGTGGAGGTCATTTTCAATCTCATGGCTTAGGAAGCAAAGAGAGCAGCCCGCAAGAGAGGCAAAGTGAGAAGCAGGTGCGTAGACGCGAGCTGAGGACGGCTCCTGTGTTCCAGACCTTCTTATGCATGGATTCTCTTTTGTGTTTTGGGCTGACCAAGGGTATTTCTGTTTGGAGCAAAAAAATCTTAATAAAACAGAGAAACTTCTTTAACCAGAAATGTTTTGAGAAAGAAAAGTCCAAGTTTATTTTTAAGTTGACTTAAAATCAAAGGAAAATAACGTTTTCTTAACTTTGAGAGTCCGTATCCCAAGATTTTCTTAACTCTCATTTCTTCGACTCTGTTAGATGCATCTCATTCCAAAATCTGGATGAAGTTGGTCTTTATTCAGCCAGGTTGTCTCCCGCTGAAATTGGTTTCTTAGGACCCAGATACCGTGTTCAACCAGTGAAAGGAAACAACGGATTATCACAGTATTGACAGTACATCCACTTAATTAAGGAAAAGAGAGCCCCATCCTCAGCTCTGGGGCGCCTACAGAACCTTATTCCCAGGAGCCAGTTCTCAACACAGTTTATGCCCATGTTGTTCCCGCAGAGGCTCCATGGTCCCCAAGGGAGGAGAGAAAGTCAGAGAGAGCTGTCTCGGGTTCAGCCTTATGAACATGTCAATCATTCTAAGTCAGACATCGGGGGTCTTTGTGGAGCCAAACTCAGCTGGGAGAGACGGGGTGCTTGTCAAGCCAGAAAGGGAGGCTCATCCACGCAGATGATCTCCTCTTCCCGAGAATGGCCTTTGAGACATTGAGCTGTGGTCTCCACTTTGAGGAGTCTCTGTCCTGCTTGTCCATCAGACACACGAAAATCTTACTAATATGGGATTGTTGTCACTCCCCTCTGGATCCTGATCCTTATTCAGGGTGACTCCACCCGTAGAATGAGGCAGGCTACACTCAGGTGGGCGCCCGTATTTGCAGCAAACAAGGTCCCAAGCAGAGCTCTCACCTCTGTTCTCCACTGTCCCAATTTTTCACTCTCCTCCCTTTGAAAAGGCCAAAGGATGTTCACCAACCTGCCCAGTTACTCCATCGGAGCCCTCACAACAGTGTTTCAGGCCCAGGTCTGTCCAGCTGGTTTCTTAACTTTTGGGTGTTTTAATGTCTTCACCAAATATTTTCATTTTCTCACCTGAAGTTGATGACATTTTCCCAGCATGATCAGGGACCCATTGCTTTCTATATGTTTGGTCACAAAATTCACCGGCCTTTTGTGACATAAACCACAATCTGGATTACTGAAATCTACAACCACGACCAGCACTGGTGTAATAAACCTAAAGCTGGCTGTGGACTGCAGCGGGCACAAGCTCATCTCCCTGGTCCCTGAAGGCAGCAGTTCCCTGTAGTTTAACAGAACAGGCATCTGGGCAGCCGATCCTAGCACTGCTTATGTAATCCTGGAACCAGTGATCTTAATGTTTTTAGGTTGGTGCAGAAGGAATTGCGGTTTTTGACATTGAAAGTAATGGCAAAACCCACAATTCCTTTTGTACCCACCTAATAGATGCTCCTGGGGTGCCCCTGAGTCCCAGCTTGCTTAGGGCAGTGTGCACAGATGTTCTCGTCGGCATGCTTATTGACACCAACCCCTCTTATTCCGAAAGCATCCCATTTGGACAAGAAATTATAGCAGATTCACCTATGATGCTCGTGCAGCATGCAGCTGCACTTTTAGTTTATTGCACAATCCTGAAGATCTGCTCCAGAAAGACAATAAAGGCAGCAAAAAGTTATTTTATTTACCGACGCCTGAGGCTGCACCTGAGCTCCTCAGTTTTAAGAAGAGTTTTGAGCAGAACTAAGCTGTTCTCTTTCACTACCGTCTGCTTCTTATCTCAGTTCTTTCTGCCTAAGAAACAGCTGGATGCAAGTGGCCCAGGCTGTGGTCAGCCCTCGACAAGGCCTCAGCTGCTGAGACATTACTCAGGACCTGTGAGTGTCCCAGCAATTGGCTGCTGCAGACTGCTGTCTAGTTCCTCCGAGGTTTCTGAGGCCTCTCCCACGATGCCGGTGTTTGAGGCTCGGTAAATGACACTACTTTCTTTCTTTTTTTTTTTTTTTTTGAGGCGGAGTTTCACTCTTGTTGCCCAGGCTGGAGTGCAATGGCACGATCTTGGCTCACCACAACCTCCGCCTCCCAGGCTCAAGCAATTCTCCTGCCTCAGCCTCCCTAGTAGCTGGGATTATAGGCATGCGCTACCACGCCCAGCTAATTTTGTGTTTTTAGTAGAGACGGGGTTTCTCCATGTTGGTCAGGCTGGTCTCGAACTCCCGACCTCAGGTGATCCACCCGCCTCGGCCTCCCAAAATGCTGGGATTACAGGCGTGAGCCATTGCGCCCGGCCTGACACTGCTTTCTTCCACTCAAGTGCACAGTGAATTTGGAAATAAGGCAGAGGCCTGACAGGAGAGAATCAACAGTGTTACAGCTTTAAGAGTCTGGATGGGGCCCTTGGCTTAGATCTATAGCACAGTGGACATCTGGAGCATTGCCTCAATTTTTTCTTTTTTTTTCTTTTTGAGAGAGAGTCTCACTCTGTAGCCCAGGCTGGAATGCAGTGGTGCGATCTCAGCTCATGGCAACCTCCACCTCCCAGGTTCAAGCAATTCTGCTGTCTTAGCTTCCCGAGTAGCTGGGACTACAGGCACGTGCCACCATGCCAGGCTAATTTTTGTATTTTTGGTAGAGATGGGATTTCACCATATTGGTCAGGCTGGTCTCAAATTCCTGACCTCAGGTGATCCACCCGCCTCGGCTTCCCAAAGTGCTGGGATTACAGGCGTCAGCCACCACGCCCAGCTGCATTACCTCAATTTTAAGCACCCCCCTCAACATCATCTCATCCCAAACCTTTTCAAGGGTAGAGCCGGCTCTGAGACTTGGGGCTTGGCTGGAGGCAGATCTGGAAGCTTGTCTTCCATGACTGGCAGATGAGAAAAACCGAGGCATGCCCAGGAACTGGGTTTAACTGAACAAACTCAGTTCCTCACCTGAATCCCCCCTCCACAACCCTCCCTATCAGATTCGCTCCTCTCTCTCAGGGAGAGTGGGAAGACAGGAGAGAGGGCAGCGTGGACCCTGCCTGAAAACCTCCAAAGGAAACCAATCCCAAGAAGCCACTGTGAGTGAGGCCTTTGAATCATCTACTTAGGAAGAACTATACCTGATGGTTACAGCATAGATAGACACGGGAAGGAATCTGTGATTTCCAATTCCGTGTTAAAAAAAAATCCACGGGGCTCTAATAAAGGTTGAATGATTAATTTTTTAAAATACTTTCTTTTTTTTCCTTTAACTTTTATTTTAGGTTCTGGGGTACATGTGGAGATGTGCAGGTTTGTTTCATAGGTAAACGTGTGCCACGGTGGTTTGCCGCACAGATCATTCCATCACCTTGATATTAAGCCCAGTATGTGTTAGCTCTCCCTCCCCTGCCCCTCTCCCAACAGACCCCAGTGTGTGTTGTTCCCCTTTCTGTGTCCATGTGTTCTCATTGTTCACCTCCCACTGATGAATGAGAACATGCAGTATTTCGTTTTCTGTTCCTGTGTTAGTTTGCCGAGGATGATGGTTTCCAGCTCCATCCATGTCCCCACAAAGGACGTGATCTCATTCCTTTTTATGGCTGCATAGTATTCCATGGTGTATATGTGCCACATTTTCTTTGTCCAGTCTGTCATGGATGGGCATTTGGGTTGATTCCATGTCTTTGCTATTGTGAATGGTGCTGCAGTGAACACACGTGTGCATGTATCTTTATAACAGAAAGATTCGTGTTCCTTTGGGTATGTACCTAGCAATGGGACTGCTTGGACAAATGGTATTTCTGATTCCAGGTCTTTGAGACATCGCCACACTGCGTCCCACAATGGTTGAACTAATTTACACTCCCACCAACAGTGCATAAGTGTTCCTTTTCCCCCACAACCTCACCAGCATCTGTTGTTTTTTGACAAAACAAAACAAACAAAACAAAACTACTTTCGATTTACAATTAAATTTAGTGTACTTAGAAACTGAGGGAGAATTGTAACTTTTTTTATATCACATGTTGGAAATGCTGGAGTGTAACTGAAAACATGACAAAAAATAATTTTCACAGCTGTAACGAAATTGGTCAGACTAAATTTCTTAACGTTTCCTTAGATCTAACACTCCATGCTTTGATGTGTAAATATAATTCATTATAATCAGAGTTGGTGCTTTTTAAATGTCCTTTTTACATTTTTTTTTTTTCTTGTGGTGCTTTTGTTTCTCATTGCTGAGGCGTTTCCAAGCTGCTGGAAAGCAGTTGACCTTGAGTACCTAGACATTGCCCCTGGGATTTGTTAAAAATTTGTTTTTTAGTAATCTGGTGGCAGGGATAAAGGTCAATTTTAGCTCAGCTCCTGTCCTCGTAATTACAGGTTACAAGACCTGTTCTCTGAATTAATGAGGTTTGACTGTAATTTAGACTGAAGCGCGCAGACCATGTTTCCGGAAGACCTGGGCCGCTCTTAATGTGTGGAAGATACAAAACAAAACTATACCACTCTCAAGAGTTTTATTTATTTTTTCACTTAGAACCTATGCTTGAAAAATGTGAATCCTGATTCTGTTTTAAACAATACATTCTGAATGATACGTATTTGCGGATGTTGGATATGCTACACTGTATTTAGATCAATAAAATCCAGAGACCTTTCTGTTATAACAAATATTCATTTTGGAGATTCGAGAAAACAGAGACTATTAGGGCCAACCTGGGCTATATTCTAAAATGTGATGAATTTAAAGATGCAAATGGGCTCCTTAGCCAGGATGTGCCCTATCAGTCTCCCGTGGGCACATCTCTGAGGCAGGTCTTTGCCAAGTAGCCAAATTTGCATGAGAAGATCCAAGGCAGTCCCTTGTGAATATGCAAAAATCTCAGGCACAGTGGCGCATCTTTGACATGTCAGGGAAACGTTCTCACGCGGTGAATGAAATCTCCTGGGAGGGCCATAAATCCTGTGCAACAAATTATACACTAACAGGTTCTTAGGGGAATTCAAATAAATCCTCGCAACCGCTTAGCAGGTAATCTCCAGGTCAGATTCCCATTTTTCTTAAGAGCAAAATAATATATGGCTTCTTATACTCTCCCAGTGAAATGCTATATATCAAAGATATGAATTTAGTCGAAATATTGATCGTAAGCCAAAGTGAAACTAAGGGAAAGTTTAATGCTTTTCACCACAAAAGAGAGGGATGAGGGGAATGTACATAAAATGTGCTTTATAAAGTGAAGCATTCTGGAGGAGAGGAGTGGAAAAATCCAGAGACCCGAGGTCTTCCTAATGTTGTCAAGTTAAGGAAAAACTCAGAATTGGCTGCACAGTCCCGCACTTGCTCAGCAGGTTGTCATGGAGAGCTGCCCTTGCAATGAACAGACATGAGATAGACCGCCTATAAGGGAACTATCTTCACACTGTGTGAATCCTTTCCGGTGAGTTTTACTGCATTGCAGATCACACATGTGATAGTACCGGAGTTCCATCTGGTGTCTTTCAGGGGGATACTGCTATGGGAGGCCAAGATTTGGTGGAATCTGAGGACACACTCGTGTGTATCTCGGTTAGTGGAGAGCTGAGCAAGTTTCCAAAAAATTAGATGAATGCAGCTTACATCAATGGGAAATTCGCGTTCTCATTGCCTTTTACCGGTGACGGAAGCTCAGGACAAGCATAATCAGGAAAGTTATCTTTCTTTTCCACCTCAGTTTACCAAACAAAATCAACCCTCCCCAAGCTCTCCTTGTAGCATCTATGAACCTCATGTGTCACAGGGAAAACACTTGTAAAACAAAGCCTTTATTTATGTTTTAAAGAGCCTTCCAAAGGCCATTTATCATTCAATCATCTGTATGCTATCTAGAATTTATGAGTGAGATGCATTTCTGGCTGAAGCTAAGAAGGAAACCTCAAGAGAAATGCTGCACAAAAAACGTATACACACATGGGGTGGCTCTGATTTTTATTTTTAATATTTGAAGCATGACAAGCGATCCCGCAATTGCTGTCCATTGGCTTGAGTTGCTAGATGTGACTTATCAGACACCCACAGCCGAAGTCCTAGGTAAACCAAAGTAGCTTTTCTAAATAGGGCATTACTTATTTATTTGGGGGATTTATAAAAATGTAGCCATCATGCAGAGCCTCTAGGTGCATGAATAATGCAAAAGTACAAAACATTAAGAAACAGAAACAAACAGAAGCTAGATGCATAGTTCCATTTCTCTCAACAGACAGAAACCACTGTTTTGATCAATACATTGAATTACAAAGAGGAATTGCTAAAAAATGCAAACGGGAATTTAATAGGACATAAAAGATTTGGTCGTCAAACAAATGCTTTCCTGCCATCTTGCATGCATGGTGGTAGGAGTGGGTGTCTGGGGAGTAGAGGCTACTGTTGGAACAAGTGACAAAGCTGTTGACTTCCAGAGTTTTGTCATGAAGGGGCACCAGGAGGACAGTGGCCTGGCCACAGGAAAGGCAAGAACACAGATTTTTCAGAGAAGACGGCGTGGCCCAGAGCTGTCTTCCCCATATGGTCTTAGGAACTTAAATCTCAAACTCTGGTTCCTTCTTGCATGTGGCCGTTCCATGTCCATCTCCTGGCACCCCGATGGAGCCTGCCAGTGTTTACAATCCATCAATCTTGTTCCTGTAACTCCGTGGCTGGGCCATTTCTGGCAGCTCTAATCCTGATGACTTGAATGAGTATTTTGATCAATTTATTTTTCCTCTTGGGTGTTAATCTCGAGTCCTGTTTGGTTTGAATCACTGGTGGCCCCGATTTGTCAGTGTTTTACATGACATTTCTTCAGCTTCTTTCTCAAAACTCAACTCTCCCACTGAAAAAGCTAGACCCCTCTGTTGTTTTCCAGGCCTATAAGAAGGACAGGATCGTGGCTATTTGCATGCTCCCGAAGAGGAGAGAAAGAGAAAAAAGTAAAGAACAATGACTCTTCCTGCTTTATTGAGACTGTTTGTAAATGTTGAAAAGAGACAAGGAATTTAGCCACTAAGACCTACATACAAAAGAGAAATTGCTCAAACACAAATTACACAAACAGTGACTCTACTCACTAGCAAGAGAAATTTCACTTAATGTAGAAGGCCCCGTAGGCTACTCATTAGTGCTTTTTAAAGCTATCCTTTAGGCTGGTTAAAACACCATCAGTGGAATATCAGACTGGCTTTCTGCAGCGATCCAGCGGAACTAACATCTGTGCTTCAGGAAAGACAGATATTCATGGTCCCGAACTCACTGGGGCTGTTAGAGAAAGGATCATTAGTGTCAGACCTGAGAAGAGATACTGAGTTTTAAGATGTGAATTGTAGACCTTTACCTATCTTCTTCTTCTTTTTAAATTTAATTTTATTTTATAAAAATGACTGTACTGCTCACAATAGCCAAGTCTTGGAACCAACCCAAATGTCCATTAATGATGGACTGGAAAAAGAAAATGTGGCACATACACACCATGGAATACTATGCAGCCATAAAAAAGGATGAGCTCATGTCCTTTGCAGGGACATGGATGAAACTGGAAATGATCATTCTTACTAAAGTAACACAAGAAGAGAAAACCAAACACTGCATGTTCTCACTCATAAGTGGGAGCTGAACAATGAGAACACATGGACACAGGGCAGGGAACATCACACACCAGGGCCGGTCGGGGGGTGGGAATCTGGAGGAAGGATATCATTAGGAGAAATACCTAATGTAAATGACGAGTTGATGGGTGCAGCAAACCAACATGGCACGTGTATACCTATGTAACAAACCTGTACGTTGTGCACATGTACCCCAGAACTTAAAGCGTAATAATAATTTTTTTAAAAAAGACCCTAAAATGTAAAAATATGAAAAAAATTCTAAAATCACTGGAAAACAGGGTTTTATGGAAAAGCC
This sequence comes from Theropithecus gelada, assembly GCF_003255815.1. Classification (NCBI taxonomy): domain Eukaryota; kingdom Metazoa; phylum Chordata; class Mammalia; order Primates; family Cercopithecidae; genus Theropithecus; species Theropithecus gelada. Next base: position 2,802,716 of record NC_037677.1, on the reverse strand, counting down.
AAACCCTTTAACATGTCTGAGGCTATGAGACAGTGAGAACAGGCCATGAGGAAACCCGGTGACCCCAGCAAGGCTTGGCGAGAGTCCACCAAGGTGCATGGTGGATGGATATCCCCCAGAATCCCAGGACCTGCCACTCTCCAGGCTCACAGCAGCAGGAACCGGATGGGTGCTCAGCTCTGGACGCATGGAGGCTGGTCCCCGCTCATAGCTTGGTCCTCATTCACAGTTGATCCCACCAAACCCAGCTCAGCAAAACCAACAATGCGTGCCGTAGCCATGTTGTGGGGTCCAGGGAATGACAGAAACCCAGCTAACACTGGATGCCAACTAATATGGAAGAGAAAAGTCTAACAGATTCTAGCAAAGAAGGTTTTATTGCCATGCTTAGCCTTCCTGGTAAAATCTGTGATTTTCCACCTGACAACCACAGGTCAGCCTCAAAACACATAACTTTAAGATCTCATTGCCAAAAGTTAGACAAGATTCAGGGTCCAGATCAGGGAGTCAGGAATACACTCAAGGTTTCTGAAAACTCTGACAGACGGCTGCACATAGAGTGACTAAGTTTATTCCTAGGATTCATTAATGTAGACAAATGAGGGCTTGCTGCTGTGGGTTTCTAATCAGGACGATAGCCTTTGATAAAAAGGTATACAGCCCAGCTATTTTCCTGCTGCTGCATAAATGCTGGAAAACGGTACCATTGCAGAGCATGGTCGTGAATTATCAGAACGCGGCACACAGGAGATGCCCAGTTAATGTCTGTGGAATGACAGACAGCTGAATAAAAAAATGTGCTCTTGAGGGTGTGGTCTTCGTGCATTCCTCATGGCAGGTGCAGCTCTGGCCAGCACCAGCACTATTAGATTCTGAGTAGAAGGAGGGGTGGTGAAGGCAGGTGAGAAGGCAGTAATGGGAACGCACCCTGACCCCGTGGGATCAGCACACATGTGGAGGTCCCACAGAGGACAGCAGGGACCCCTGGCTTTTTGGTGGCTGTATTTCTCAGGCTCACAGTTGGACCTCCAATTAAGTACAAGAAAATTGAGACAATATGAATGTCCTCTTGTTTTTGGTCTGATAGAGTTTAACATGATCTTTGACAAATTCACTACACATTTCTCACCTGTATAAATGCAGATGTCTCCCTACAAATGAGCAGACAGAAATCTCCAAATTTGTGGAAAGATATGTATCTTCATAAAAATAAAGTGGGAAGTTTCAGGTATAGTTTTTTTTTTAGATATTAATTTATATCTTGAAAAAAATGTGAGCAAAAAACCAGCAACTCCCTGAAATTTGTATTCTCATCGAGATTTGTGATTGCATTGCCTCAAAACAGGCAATTTAAGTTTAGCAAATAACACTTTTAGGTAAAACATCTGATTCCTGAATTAAAACAGTTGATTATTTACTGCATGATGAGACAGTTGCAGTTGTAGAAATTATTCACAAATCCCACAGTAACAGATAAGGAAATGGACATTATGAATGACCTGAGAGGAAAATTTCTGAAAATTCTCATTTGAGGGATGGCTGAGATACGAAAGAAATGGCACTGGGTGTTTACCCAGTGAAATACAAAAGTCATTCTCAAAGAAAGGTTGTTAATGTTTTATAAATGTAACTATAGATGTCATTAACGTTTATGTTTATTTTAACCTACATTATGTTTATGTAAATAGATAAACGTAAAAATAAAATATAAAATGTATATATAAATACAAAATAATTGTAAAATTTACATTATATTTATGTAAATATATGTGTAATTTAAAAAGTAGATTTTATGCAAGTATAATTATTAAAAAAATATGTTGCTGAGCTATATTGATGATCTATGTGTCAAGCTCAAGTCATTCCAAAGGCATTTGCAAGCATGTTGATGGGAAGTGAGAAATCCAAGGACAAAGTTTTGTACATAGGGGAATTAACATGAGAGTAGTTAATATTCTTGATGTAGAGAAGAGGACCTTCAACACGCTTTACATAATTTTAGAATAAAAAGAAACTGCAAATAACTTAATTGCAAATAACTTGAGAAAAACAACAAAAAGTATGGGGAGGCTTGAGAAATGCATCAGAACATCGGAAAGTACAAGAATTAATAGTGAGAAAGTGTGAAATGATGAAGCAAACTGAATCTTAATTATGATGACTGTCAAGATATGCCAAGAATATCCATTTTCATGATATTAAAAGGCAATTCTCTCATATTAACTGAGAAGCACAATGTATTATTTATAAAGAAATCTAAGAAAACAAGGCAAGGAAGTGATAAAAATTTAAAAACTGGTAAATATATACTGTGCACACGTAAATAAAATAATTCACAGTTTTAAATAAATTGGAAAAAGCTGAATTCAAAGCAAAAAAAAGTCATCTCCATTGAAAATAAAACACTTGTAAATATTTACTTACTAAACATCATAGTATCAACAAGAACCATTAAAAAATTAAGCTATGATTATAATGGAAGCTCTCTTTTACTGACAAATCTAGAAAATAAACCATGTAATCTGATCCTAGACAACTGAAGTAATGTAGTTACTAGGCTAAATTCAAAGATGGATATAAAACATTGTTCATGGTAGTAAGAATACAGTTTCTTTCCAAATGTATTTGGAACATAAACAAAACATAGACTCAAAAAAATGCATGAAATATCTCAAAATATAAAGTGTATGCAAAAACCACTGCTCAGCTATACTAAAGCTAGCAATTAACAAAAAAAGAACCAATTCGCAAAATTTTGAAAAAAACCCTACAATTCTTGATTCAATGAGAAGACAGCAATTACAATTTTATACAAAGTAGAAATTAAGTATAATACTGTGTTTCAAACACATGCTATCCAGTAAATGTTGTACTCCAAATAAAATTCATATTTAGAAATATTTTTATTAAACTGCAAAGAACATATAATAATAAACTTTTTTTTCTATGGGAAGCAAAACAAGTAATGCTAGGAGGTATGGAAAAGGAAATGTATCAGAAATTAACTTAAATAGAGGACGGAAAGCACCACAATGAATAGAGGGCTTTAACAGATGATTTTTGAGAAACAATCAAAAAGGTACATGCGCATAGACTGAAAAGACAATCCACGAAAGTTAGCTAAAAGTAAAAAACAAAATCCACGTGCAACATTAAGATTAAGAAAGGAGATATAATGAAAGACAAAGAAAAATTAAGTCATTAAAGGAAATTCAGTGTAAAATTCCAGGTAATAATTTTTATTTTTATTGTCAAAGAAAAGTTTTTAAAAATATGTGTAGTTAAACCATTTCATGGTAAAATTCTTCCTTTTTTCTTATTTTTTGATGAATATTATATCAATTTTACAGAGAAGTTTCATGTAAGCACCACAAAGCTTCCTAGTTCCTGAACCATTTGAGCTTAACTTGGCCCCAAAAACACCCTCAATTTTATTACATATGTATTTTACAAACAACGGCTATCTATCTGTCTACTCATCTATCTATTATCTGTTCTGTCACCCATCTATCTGTCTTCTATCGATTCATCATCTATCGGTCTATCTATCATCTACAGATACTCTACATGTCTCTCTCTCCCTCTCCCTCTCTCTCTCTTCTCTATCTATCTATCTATCTATCTATCTATCTATCTATCTATCTAATCTATCCTCTATGAGCTGTGTAGGTAGCTAGCTATCAATAAATCTATATATCTGTACATAAATGTATACACATATAGAAATATATGTGTCTGTCTATCTATCTATCTATCTATCTATCTATCTATCTATCTATCTATCTATTCTATCTCTCCATCCATCAAATCATCTATTCTATCTATTCTATCATCTCTACCATCAATCCTTTATCCATTCTATCTATCCATCTATTATCTATTCTATCTATCATCTATTTCTATTTTTCTATCATTCCTATCATCTATACTTATCTGTTATCTATTTATCCATCATCTCTCTAGCCATCTATTTATCATCAATTATCTATTATCTCTATTCATTCATTCACCATCTATTTATCTAACATCTATCTATGTTTTTCTATTATCTATATCTATCTATAATCCATATGTCATCTACCTACCTACCTGTTTATCTTTTTATAATCTATCAGTGTATCTATTATCTATTCCATTACCCATCTATTATCTATCAATTTGTTTATTTATAATCTATCAGTCTATTTATCATCTATCTATTCTATCATCTATCCATCTATTATCTGTGGATCTATTTATTGTCTATCTATTATTTAGAATCAGTCAGTCTATCTAGAATCGGTCAGTCTATCTGTCGTCTATCTATTCTATCATCAATGTATTATCTATCTAATTATTATCTATCTATCCCTCTAGTACCTATGGATCTATTTACTTATAATATATTAGTCTATCATTTATCTATTCTATCACCTATCTATCTATTATCTATGCATCTATCTATTATCTATCAATCTATAGGACCCACAGCCTGTGTGAGGCCAGAGCTGGGTCCTATCCCACTTGATTGCTTCAGCTCCAAAGCTCTTCCCTGGTCGCCCTTACTCCAGGCCACTCTCTTCAACCTCCTCTGGCTCTGATACCCTGCCAGGTGCCCTTATTCTGAGACCCACCCCCTGCGGTTGCCTTTCCACCCTTCTTGGGATCTGGTGGCTTGCACGGGATATCCACCTTTCATGCAAATGCCCTGTTTACCTGCCTGAGTCCCACAGCCACATGGACTCCCGCTTAGTTCCCCGCTTCTGTCCTGGCTCTGGGTTCTCACGCTCCTCACCTTGGTTGCCATCCCATGCCTTACTTGGCCTTGACTCATGGCATTTGGGTCTAAATGTTGGAGAGGGGAGCAGAAGATAGAGAAGGACAGGGAAAGGGCAATGGAAGAGGAAAGATAAAAACAAAGACAGATAGGAAGAGAGGAAGTCAGTTCTGCTAAGAAAAGGAAACTTTTTGAAAGTGCTATTAATAGTTAAGCATTTGTCCATGGTGCAGAGAAACAAGAGATTCACTAATTCATGTTAAAAGCTAAGGTAGCAAGATAGTAATTCCGAAATGTTACTTTAGATTAATTCTAAAAATTACCCCTCTCTGCAGAGAGGACGTGAAAGCCAGTTCTGAGCACAGGAGAGAAGGTTGGTGAAAACTCACGCAGTGTTCAGATGCATGTGGGGTATTCTTTCTCCTGTTTCCCCTTGGACCAAGGGGCTTGAAACTAGGGGATGTGGAGAAAAGCTGACGACCCAGAAAAGGGCTCTGGGACCACTTCAAATAACACTGTTAATTTACACAGAAATTATAGACCTGACTCGAGCCCAGAATCTGTGCACTGTGCCATGTCACCAGCATAGCCGGCTCTCCTGTCCTTCCCCATAATCTTCCGGGGGCCTGATTCCCAAATTCCTAAGCAGGGCTGATCACATGGGAGTTTTCAGGAAGGGCTGGATGTCCTGGGATTTTTCTGTGGCTGATTCATGTGATTTTTTTTTTTTTGTTCCGGGCACCCTTCTGATTAAAACTAATAAATCACAGCTTGTTTAAGTGACAGTGATGGTTGGGTTGTAGTTTTTGCTTCAGGGAAATCTGTTATGGAGAAAATCAATTCACATTGTCTGGAAGAAAAGGAATAGGTCAAACACCAAGACAGGGACAAAATCCTTTAGCAGCTAGTCAGTCGTTGACATTGTCTGGAGGTGCCTTCACTGTGCTCTAGAGGACACCTGCCTCTTTATTGACACTTTTTTTCCAGAGTTTTCCAAAGTGATTGTCATTTTTCTCCCATGAGTGGAGGAAGGGCCACTTTCTCCTTGCTCCTGGGAGACCTTTCTCTCTCCTTCCTACATCTTCCAGCTTTGATGATCATAGCGCCAGGCTCTATTGCCTCTTCAGCGTTTTATAATCTCCTCATTTCCCAATGATCTTGGTATTCAGTGTAACTCTCTCCAAGACCCCTGCTGTTTTAATTCTCTTATTTCAGTACACATGAAGGAGGTCTTCAAAACATGGTGGCCTCCATTCCTGGAGCTCCTCTAGCTGTCTTGTCCTGGATCCCACCTCTTCCATCCCCATGCATGAAGCTCCTCTAGCTGTCTTGTCCTGGATCCCACCTCTTCCATCCCCATGCATGGAGCTCCTCCAGCTATCTTGTCCTGGATCCCACCTCTTCCATGCCCATGCATGGAGCTCCTCCAGCTGTCTTGTCCTGGATCCCACCTCTTCCATCACCATGCTTGGAGCTCCTCCAGCTGTCTTGTCCTGGATCCCACCTCTTCCATACTCATGCATGGAGCTCTTCTAGCTGTCTTGTCCTGGATCCCACCTCTTACATCACCATGCTTGGAGCTCCAGCTGTCTTGTCCTGGATCCCACCTCTTCCATCACCATGCTTGGAGCTCCTCGAGCTATCTTGTCCTGGATCCCACCTCTTCTGTCACCATGCAAGGAACCTTTGACAGCAGCTCCTGCCTCTCTGGCTTGAGAGCCATGGGCCAGGCGTCCTTCCCTCCTATGGTGCCTCCAGCCCATGGAACCCATGGTGCTTTTATTTTCTGCCATTCTTGGTGCTCTTCTCTGCTCTATGTACAGCTTTCCCCTCCTAAGCTGAGAGTCCATTATCAGTTGTTACCATGATTCTCTTGGCCCCTCTATCTCTTCATTTGCTTGTTTCTACTCATGCCCTTCTACAGGGTCAAAACGCCTGGCCCAGTTTGCTTCATCTGAACTGCAGAACATGGAAAATGATTCGATGACAATTTTCTTTTTTACTGTCTTGAGCATAGTATACAACCAGAATCATTGTCAATGCAGAGAAGAGCAGTGAATTCAGTGGGACCTGAGCAGAGAGGCATTGTTAAGATGACGCTTTAAAACCTAAGATAACCAGGCATGGTGGCCCATGCCTGTAATCTGAGTAGTTTGGGAGGCCGAGGCAGGTGGATCACAAGGTCAAGAATTCAAGATCAACCTGGCCAAGATGGTGAAACCCCGTCTCTACTAAAAATACAAAAATTAGCCAGGCATGGTGGTGCATGCCTGTAATCCCACCTAATTGGGAGGTTCGGGCAGGAGAATCGCTTGAACCATGGAGGCGGAGGTTGCAGTGAGCTGAGATCATGCCACTGCACTCCAGCCTGGATGACAGAGCGAGACTCTGGCTCAAAAAACAAAACAAAACAAAAACCTAAGATCACTGTGCTGTTGAAAGCCTTGCAGCCTTCCTGCCTCACTCAGAGGGGAAGCCCGAGCCCTTGCAATGGCTTACAGTGATAACATGACTTGCCCCCAATACCCCAGACCCTTTCGTCTTACCCCCCACCACCCTTCCTCACGTTCTCATCTCATGCTACATTGGCCAATGGGTCAGCTGCACTCCTAGCCTGGGGCTTTGCGGTCCTGCCGCTTTGCCTAGGAAGCTCTTCCCCACATATCCGCATGGGTCGCTGTCTCCCATTCTCAAGTCTGACCAGTTCTCATGTGCCCAGCGAGGATCCCCTGGCTGTCTCATGGTGAGGGCCACTCCCCTTTGCCCTTCACTCCCCATGCATGCCCTGCCCGTCCTCTACTTTTCAATTTTCATTTGGTCTGATTGTCTTTCAACAGACCACGTGTTTCTTTATCATGCTTATGCTTTATTTTCCCATGTCCTACAGCTGGGTTGTGGTCCCATGTGGGCAGGACTCTGTCTGTTGTGCTCATGGCTACATCTTAAGAACTCACAGGAGTTCTCCTGAGAGCTGATGAAGAGCTGTTTATCTGATGCATGAAGAAAAGAGAACGTGTATTTCAAAGAAGATGCCTCTGTGGTCCGCTCAAATCACAACTGCTCAGTGATGAAGGTATGACATGTTAGTACGTGGAGAGTGACCCATGTGACAGGTTAGTGTGTTGAGTATTTCCCATGTAACATGTTAGTGTGTGAACCATGATCCATGTGACAGGTTAGCATGTGGGATGTTTCCCATGTAACAAGTTAGTGTGTAGAGTGTGACCCATGTGACAGGTTAGTGTGTTGAGTATTTCCCATGTAACATGTTAGTGTGTGAACTGTGATCCATGTGACATTAGCATGTGGGATGTTTCCCATGTGACAAGTTAGTATGTGGAGTGTGACCCATGTGACAGGTTAGTGTGTGGACTGTGACCCATGACACTTTAATATGTGGAGTGTGACCCGTGTGTCATGTTAGTGTGTGGAGTGTGATCCATGTAACAGATTAATATGGGGAGTGTGATCCATGTGACATGTTTGTGGTGTGTCTCCATGTGACACACTAGCATGTGAAGTGTGACCCATGTGACATGTTTGTGGAGTGTGATCCATGTAACAGATTAATATGGGGAGTGTGATCCTTGTGACATGTTTGTGGTGTGTCTCCATGTGACACACTAGCATGTGAAGTGTGACCCATGTGACATGTTTGTGGAGTGTGATCCATGTAACAGATTAATATGGGGAGTGTGATCCATGTGACATGTTTGTGGTGTGTCTCCATGTGACACACTAGCATGTGAAGTGTGACCCATGTGACATGTTTGTGGAGTGTGATCCATGTAACAGATTAATATGGGGAGTGTGATCCTTGTGACATGTTTGTGGTGTGTCTCCATGTGACGTGTTAATATGTGGAGTGTGATCCCTGTGCATGTTCCTAAAGTCCGTCTGGGAATGCGGACCCAGGAAGCACTATTTAAAAATAATTTCCGAGGTAATTTGATAGAACCTGTCCCTTCACCCTCTCCCAAGCCGCAGATAAGATGGCTTTAGGGTAATATATATGCAGGCTTCTTGTGTGACTTCAACATTCTTCCCCTGCCTTTGAGCCTGGCTGCGGCTGACGCCACCTCGGAGCCCAGCTCCTCTGTGAAATCTGCCTGGAGAAACCGCAGCACTGTCTCCTTCTTCAAAGCCCCCTTAGGGTTTTTGCTTTTTACTGATCACGCAGCACTTAGGACATTTCGTCTTGTGTTATCATTCTTATAAATAGTCTTTGTCCTCGATATCTTGTGTATGCTTCTCTTTGTGTTTTTGTATCCCAAATATCTAGCAGCCAATAAACTTGTGATGATGATGAAAACTGGAAAAAATAGTGAGAAAAATGGAAAGAAAGGATCGCAGATCAAACATGACTTAGAAATGAGATACAATCCATGCTCGCCTCCGATCCGGGTCAGTTTGTGCTTTTCTGGGTGTAGAGTTGCTGTGGATGGAAAGACAGAGAAGAAAGCTCATCTAGGGCAGGGGTGGTGAGGGCAGTGGGGGGCAGAGGGAAGAAGGCCAGAAACCCACAGGCTAATTTATGGGGAAGATGGAGGATGCTTAGTGCAGTGGATCTTCAGAAATGTAAATGGCAGTGGGATAAATAAGTATATATTTGAGGCTGTGAAAAGACACCCTCTGAAGCTAATGACAACATAATGATCAAAGATAACAGCGTGGTCTGAACAAGCTAACAGCCCGCATCTCTACAGTGACAGCCTCTCGGGTCGCTGCTGAGGAGCTCCAGAATTAATCTTGACAAAATTCTGGTAAAAAATTGATTAAAGTAGAAAATGACTCTGCTTTCTTTCTCTTTCTTGCTTTATTCCATTTGCCAGGTTGAACAAAAAAAGCCTCGTATACAAATCCCCAGTTCGCACAGGAACTGGTAGTGTAAGTAATGTTTTCACTTCTGTAAGCCTATTATTAGGGTGAGCGAGCCTGACAGGGGAGTTAAAAATGCCTAATTCGTGATGGAACATTTTTTTCCCCTGCACAATATCACGTCATATGGCCACACACTGGGTACAATACACCTCTGATTAGAAGCAAACCTCTGGCTGATGGATCATGATATTAAGCAAATATTACTACAGATAGGGCAGACCTCATCAGATCCCGAACTCCTAGCGCACCCACCCTTTGTATCAGTCACTCAGCAATTGATTTTGTACTTTCTTGTGATAGCTCCAGTGTTTTGGGGGTAAATAGTTTTTTAAAAAAATCAGAGACAGCATCTTGCTCTGTAGCCCAGGCTGGAGTGCAGTGGTGCAATCATGGCTCACTGCAGCCTCAAACTGCAGGGCTCAAGAAATCCTCTCACCTCAGCCTCCCAAGTCGCTGAGACTACAGGTGTGCACCACCATGCCTGGTTACCTTGACCATTTGTGTAGAGAAGGGGCTTCCCTATGTTGCTCAGGCTGGCCTCAAACTTCTGTATGCAAGTGATTCTCCCACCTCAGCCTCTTTAGTAGCTGGGACAACAGGTGCATGCCACCACTCTTGGTTAATTAAAAACGTTTTTGGAGAGATGAGATCTCTCTCTGTTTCCCAGGTTGGTCTGAAACTCATAGCCTCAAGCAATCCTCCTGCCTTGGCTCAAATAGCTTTTTGAAATCTCTCTCTGTTTTAAAAGCACGTCATATGTTTGTACGTTGCACCTCCAGCTGTTGAAGATTCTGAGAATCAGAGCTACTGGTGGGCATCTCTCAGTTTTACATACTACCAGCCTTCCTAAATCACAGAAACTCAGGAGTCTAGTGAAGAGATGGAGAGCCATCACCAAACTCTAATAGAACATTCATCCAACTAACAAAGAAACAAACACATTTGCTATTGTAGGGAAGTGCTTTGTGCTTCTCACACACTCCCAGGGCTCCTCTGAACAGTTCTGGGCGTTTCAGCCTCACTCTAATGTCCAACACCTGCATCTCTGGTGAAACGCTAGGCTGGGGTTGCTGGAACCCCATTTGTCCATTTACGCGGCAGAAGCAGGTGTCAGGGAATCAATAAGCCCTTGCCTATAACAGAGATGCACATCTGTTCAGTGAGTCACTTCCTTCCTGCATCTTTTGCCAGAATTCTGAGCTATGTATTTTTCTTGGTTTTCCAGTTTCCCTGTAAGATTAAGCATCAGCTGCCCATGGCCTTAATGATGCAGCCCTAAGTGGCTGCCTTCCCTGCCTTAGTCACTTCCTTTTTTCCTGGTGTCCCTGCACCTTCCAATACGCTCTGTGCAGTCCCCCTTCATCTCAGGGCTTGCTTCTCAGGAGAACCTCACCTAGACAATAGGAACCGATGTGGTCCTAGGAGCCAGTCCTGGGTGGGACTCTAGGGTTGGGGCATCTGCATGTCCGATGGCATCTCAGTGGTTGGTAGGCTGTGGTCATCCATGATTGGTGCATTAATAAAATCACTTAGTCCACTCGGGCCGCCACAACAGAATACTGCAGACTGGGTGGATTAAATGACAGACATTTATTTCTCAGAGGTTTAGAGGCACAACATCTGAGATCAAGGCGCCAGCATATTTGACTCCTAGAGAGGGCTCTTCCTGCCTGCAGATGGCTGGCCTCCTGCCGTGTCCTTCCTCACTGTGTCCTCACGTGGCCTTTCCTGGGGGCATATGCCTGGGAGACTGAGATCTCTTTGTCATCCTCTTCTTTTAAGACCGTCAGTCCCATCTCCAGTCCCTGTTCACATGACCTCATCCAAACGCTCGAAGGCCCAGCTCCACAGCCCATCACATGAGGGTTAGAGCTTCAAGTCTGAGTAGGTCTAGAGGCACAAGAGGGCCAGATGACCAGATGGCCCGAGCCCATTCCACCTCCCTTGGTGGGATGGACGCTTCTCCATCAGCCTGCATCTGTGTTCCTAGGACCAGCGAAGGGAGAGGAAACATTTGGACTTTGTTCATGGTGGATTTGTTCCATTACTGGAGAACCTAAAAATGGGCTCCAGCTGTCCCATAGCCCATTTGGGGTGGCTCCAAAAGGCAAGGATGAGGTAAAATTTAAGTGGGTGGGACATTGTCTTAAACCATCAATTTGTCCTCATCTTCTCTGGAGGGAATCCTGGCTGGAGGTAAAGATGGGTCTGTAGAGAGAGAGAGATGACGGCTTCGCTGTGAATAAGAATCCTAGGAGCAAGACTGACAGATCTGAGCAACGACCTCGGGGGCAACCACATGCTTGGAGTTAAGGGTGACCCAAATCCAAAGGTCTTTGAGCCTCACATTGATGCCTCCCAGACAACGTGCGCTCTGCAGAGGGAAGAAATGACTCATCCAGGGAAAGTTTATCCAACTTGTCTCTAGAGCATGGTGGGCTCAAGAATGGAACAGGCACGGCTGCACAGACGGCCACTGTGCATGGCTCCCCTGGCATGACTTCTGCTCCTCCAATGGATTCAGGGATGGCCCCTGCTGAGTGCCCTCGAGGGGTCCTTCACGTGGTGGTAGCATGTCGAGGACACCAAGCACTTTCCTTCATGGAGCTGTGAGGGCTTTGCCCTTCCTGGGGCTGATGGACACCCTGGGCACTGCCTGTACTTGCAGCCTGCAGGGAGCTGGCCAACACCTTCAGCGCAGCCTCACAGATTGCACTGTTGTCATGCGATTCTGCGTCTCATAGCTTCGGATAAAGAACCCGCTGCATTCATTTCCCATTGCTGTTGTAACAAATTACTGCAAACGTGGTGGCTTAAAACAGCACTTTTTTTTTCTCTCTTGCATTATTGTCTCAGGGTTTTGTAGATGGGAAGTCTGAAAGGGCTCTCACCAGGCTAAAACTAAAGTGCTGGTAGGGTTTGTTTCTTCTGGAAGCTCTATGGGAAAATCCATTTCCTTGTCTTTCCCACCTTCTGGAGGCCACCTACGTTCCTGGGCTCACAGTCCCTTCTTCTATCGTCAGAGCCAGTGCCAGCGCCAGCCTGTCCAGCCTTTCCCGTGCTGCGCCATTCTGGTGCTGACTCTCCTGCCGTCCTCTTTGCTTACGCTAACCCTTGGGATTACACCATTGCCCACCTGGAAAATCCAGGTTAATCTCCCTATTTTAAATGCATTGACAACTATAATCCTTCCTTGCTTGTAACAAGGTACTCCGGGTTCTAGGGACATTTTATAAATGAATAAACTGAGATTCACAGTGGGTACTAACTTGCCCAAGACATTTTTGGGGGTGCGTCACTCTGCCTTTGATACCAGTTCCTGGTGCAGAGGTTGTAACAATCAGACAGCCCATTGGCATTGCCACATCCTGCAACGTTGGAAAGCACTGGGCTAGCAGACATCCCTGTAGACTCCCAGAGAGGCACGAAGTCTCCAGCTCGGCATGACAGCTGGAAGGGCTGCAGCATCCCTCAAGGGTCTGTGCACATCTCCTAACTGGAGGAAAGCCGCTTTTTGGGTAACAAGTGGTAAAAAGAAGCCCCGTCGTCAGGACCCTGAACAACCTGATTGGAAATCTTGGACTCCCATTTTTGGAGCATGGGCTTTGCTCACCTGAAGGTCCTGATTCCCAAGAGAAGGGAATTTTTCAAGCAGGGGTCTCATGACTGTGACCTGAAGGCTACATTTATGGCTGCAGGGCTTCACCTATGGGACTTTTCATGGTTTCCAATATGTAGACAAAAAAGAGATCATTCTGCCAGTGAAGACAATGGACCCTTATTACCATGAGAAGGTAGGATTACCACTCGCTGTGTGGGTGGGAGGGCATGTCTGGAGACTAACCGGTTCCCAGAGGGGCTTTTTGTGGCATCCAAGTCCAGTAAACCCTGAGTGAGAAGCTGCAGCAGCCATCAACCTGACAAAGGCCCCGACCAGGGTATCGACCCTTCAGGCATGAGGCACTGGGCTTTTCCTGTTGGGCACGTAACTGCCACCAGCCAACATGCTGACCGAGGGTGAAGGGGTGTCTGGAATGGGTGGAAGAAAGAGAAGCTTCCCATAAATGATCACCTTGGGACCAATGGCGGCATGAGCCGGTCTCACTACAGCTTCTATAAAACTGTCATTTCTTCTTTTGTAATTTCTTGTAAGAATTGGGACTAACCACGACCTGGAGGAGAAGGCAGACTGACAAGGGAATAACCAGGTGTGAGGAGAGGGAGGGTTCGCACCGTGGCTACTGCTTTTCTGCCGGGACTCAGGCCCACTGGCTGCTACCAGGAAAGTCGGCTGCCCCAGAGACCAGCACCATCGTCCCCAGGGGCTGCCCTCAGGGTGCCGGGTCCGCTCTTGCTGGACACCCGCACCCTACACTCATCCAGTGACAGATGAGCTTGGGGTTTAAAGTTTCCTGGGCACTGGGCCACCATAACTGTGAGCCACATTTCATATCATTTCTGAGAGCTTCCCTGCAGGATGAACTTCAGTGGCTTTCGCTGGTGTCAGTTTTAACATGCACTCATTATCAGGAGCCTTCACTTTTCCACATCCTGTGTCCGCTCCCATGCAGATGCTCCTGCACATGCAAAACAACACACGTGCACTCCACCTGGGGGCAGCCCAACACGCGTGCACTGCACCCGGGGGTAGCTGCCTCAGCCTTCCAAGTAGCCAGGACTACAGGCGCCCATCACGACGCCCGAATAATTTTCATATATTTAGTAGAGAGGAGGTTTCACCGTGTTTGCCAGGCTGCTCTTGAAAACCTGACCTCGTGATCCGCCTGCCTCGGCCTCCCAAAGTGCTGGGATTACAGGCGTGAGCCCCCGCACCCAACCTTCTCTCTCCTTTTTAAAAGCATGTCATATGTTTGTACCTTGCGTCTCCAGCTGTAGAAGCTTCTGGGAATCAGAGCTACTGAGGGGCATCTATCAGTTTTACATACTGCCAGCATTCCTAAATCACAGAAACTCAGGAGTCTAGTGAAGAGACATAAAGCCATCACCAAACTCTAATACAGACACTTGTAGCCTCGTGTTTCTGGTCCTGATGCTCCCCTCTCACACCCTCCCCAACACGGCTTACTATAACCCTCTGAGCCTATTGACTTCATCTTGTTGACGATGGATGAGGCTTCCAAGGAAATCATTATGTCTTGAGATAAGGTTACCTCAGGGAAGCCAAATGAAATCATCCCATCGGCTGGTGAACTATATGCTGATTAAAATTAAGTAACATAACAGGCCCCACATGATTTATTCCTTTAAATATACTGTAATTTTCCCTGTGCTTTGCATCACATCATCCTCCGTTTCTCTCGAGAAGAGACACCACGCCTTCATCCAAGTCTTTGATTTCTTCATTGAAGAGCTGCAACCAGGTCACAAAATAGGTCAATTTTTAAAATATATGTCTTATAGGTCAGATTTATTTTAAAAAGGCAAAATTGAGGTCAGATGCATGAGTCATCATGCAGTTTTTTACTTTTGAATTCTGCCTCTAAGAATGAGGCAACCTACATCTCAAAACAAATGTATCTGCATAGAAAAATTCAGGTTCTTGTGTATTCCCTCCTTATTCTCAATTCGTGAATATGCAACTACAAAGTTAAATTCCCTGTCCTTAATTTTTTTTCTAGGATAAGTACTGTCACATTGTAAGCTTCGTTATTTATCTTGTTCATTAAATAAGCCAATTCCATGTGCCAGGCACCGGGTTAGTCACCCACTGCATCAGTCAGGGTCACCAAAGACATAGTAGGCTCTCACAAGGAATAAGGGAAAGAAGTTAGCAAAGTGCTAGTTACAAAAGGGTGGGCAAACGGTAGGAAAACCAGCAAGCCGAAAGGCAGTCAGGGACTTGCACGAATAGGGTCAGTGACCGCCAGCTCTGGAAGGTGGGGTAGAGTAGTCTCAGAAGCTCGGGGTCAGCCCAGCCACATGGACAGCCTTGCTTGTCAAGGAAGGCAGCCCCCTGTGGAGTCCCCCATGGAGGGATGGTGAGGTTGAACGCTCTGCCTCACTCCTTTCTGTCTGTCTCCTGGGACTCCACAGCCCTCATGCCCACCTGGAGGCCACTGGGGTGTGCTGCAAGGCAGCTTCTCAGAGCACAGAGCTGGGTGGGAACTTGGGGGCAAAAATGGGGAATAAAGAGAAACCTCCATGGCCGGGTGTGGTGGCTCACACCTGTAATCCCAGCGCTTTGGGAGGCTGAGGTGGGTGGATCTTGAGGTCAGGAGTTCGAGACCAGCCTGGTCAACATAGTGAAACCCCGTCTCTACTAAAAAATTACAAAAAATGAGCTAGGCGTGGTGGCGTGCACCTGTAATCCCAGCTACTCGGGAAGTTGAGGCAAGAGAACAGCTTGAACCCGGGAGGCAGAGGTTGCAGTGAGCCGAGATCGTGCCATAGAACTCCAATCTGGCAACAGAGCAAAATGCTAAAAAAAAAAAAGAGAGAGAGAGAGAGAGAGAAAGAAAAGAAAGAGAAAGAGAGAAAGAAAGAAAGAACCACCGTGCTGCTGATACCGAGAAATCAGTTAAGATAAGCTAATTGAAATAATTTTTACATAAGCAAAAGCTAACCATGTGTTAAAAGCATGAGGTAAATCAAGAAACCCAAAATACACTGATAAAATGAGCAGGCCAAAAATAATCTGTAAGTATTTCGTCTGTGCTTCTACTAGTGGAAACCAAACGAAGCAAAGAATCAAATATTTTGAAGACATCCTACAGGCTTACATTTTGGCAGAATTCTGAATAAATAATTTAAGTGTCTTGTTAAGCAGAAAATGGTTGTAAAGGGGAAAAAAACAAAAATGTAGAAGGATTAATCAAAATCCTTAATGTGAATGTTAATAAGTGTTTATAACTCATACTCAAAAAGTGTTACCTAATTTTTGTAAAAGATCTGGAAAATAAACTTGCAGCAAGCTCTGAACAAGTCCCACTGGACAGCACAAGGTCTTCATCAGGGCAGCACAGTGCATTGGCACCTGCCAATGAGTTCATCATGCTACTTGGTTAGTTTTCCGTCTTGATGTCCCTCTTTTCATGTAAGATTTTAAGTCCCTTGAAGGCAAGGAGGCTGACTTATTCCTCTAGCACAGTGACTTGTAGATGGTCACAACTCCAGAAAAAATTTATCACCCTAAGGGCATGTTTAGTGAGTTTTTACTGAGAGATCAGGCTTCATAAAATACCACGGGTTCTTTGTTGAGAGGGTAAATGCTGTCATAAAGAATCAAGCAATTCTTCAAGTGCTCTTCACGTCTCTGGCAGTGGTTAAGAGGAATACGCTATCATCGGAAGCACTTTGACAGTGATGGGTGAGAACGGCTGCGTCCAAGACAGGATCTGATGTTATTTATAGCATTTTAATGGGTAAATAGGGAGAGATGTGATAAAAAAAAAAAAGACGTGGAAACCAGCATGAGAGACAAGCTGAAATCTATTGTAAATGCGAATGTAGATCATAATGATGACAAATCTGGTTGAGAGTGATAGTTTGAGAAAAGGATTGAGAAAGGATAGCTCCCCCTCTTCCAGTCTGACTGAGGATAGAAAAGTGAAGCTATTCCTCAGCTAGCAGGAGGAAAATAAGTAAAAATCCAAGGAGAACAAAGGTGAATTAAGAAACAAATCATAAAGATGCTACATTAAATATTTACTACAATTTTTCTAGCTGTGAGGTAGAAAACTTATTCCAGCTAATTTAATCGATCATTCTAGTGAGTCACTGCAGAGGCCTCAAAAGCAAGTCTTAAACAAGAGAGATCTAGTTATGCACAAAGACAGTCCAGATTTCTCTTTATTAATATAACATGCTGTGTTTTTGTAGCACTTTCTTGTTAATAAAATGTGTTTATTCCAATGCCATATTTAATCCTCACGATAATCCTGTGAGGTTAGTAACTCTTTCTTACAAATGGGGAAATGGAGGCTCAGGGGGGTAAATGATTCATACAATGGAATTCACACATCTACGTAATGGCAGAACTGGGGTTCAAACCTGGCCTTCCCATGATAACCTTAGTATTCATTTCACCACACTAAAATTTGGTTCTGGTGAATGTTTATTGATTGGTTAGAACAAGTTATAAAAATAATCAGTGGTTTGGTTGATATTTATTACAGAAATATAATACAGAAAGATCTTTTTCTCATACCTGAATGATGAGAAATTATTTTATAAGAAAATAAATCAGAACCCAAGATTATTTTTGAGGATCTCGTGTGGGAACACCATCTACAAGGAGGCAGTGTAACATAGTGGTTAAAAACATACACTTTGTCAGACAGACCTTAGTTGGAGGCCTGGCTTTGCCACTAGTTTCTTCTACATCCTGTCACTGGACGTCTTCAAGCTTTTTTCCTCATCTTTGAAGTGGTTACCTTCCTAATAGTGTTGTTATGGAATTTAAACAAGATTAAACCTAAAGAACTTGGCAGGATTCTAACACAATATTCAATAAAGAGTGATGTTATTATCAAATTAGTATTCCTAAAACATTGTGTCAGATTATTATAATGGCTTCCCTTCGGGGTCATCCCTCCCCGCGTCCACACCCCTGTGGGTCTCTTCCCTGCCACCATATTGTCTCCATGCACCTTGCTTTGACCAATGGAGATGAACACAATTGAAGCAAACACATGCTCGACTAACGTTTGCGTAGCTGGGCTTACTCTCTCGTGTTCCTGGGCTGTTTTCCTCTTTGTGAAGAAGCCAGAACTTGTTCACTGGAGACAAAACCAGCTGTCAGAGAAGTGACTGAGGATGTGTTAGACCAGCAGCTCCAGTTGAGCCATCAGATGACTGCACCTATATGAGTAAATCAAGGTGCAAGCCAGAGAAAAACCATCCAGCTGAACCCAGCCCAAACTACCAACCCACAGAATTATGGGCTCATAAATAGTTGTTTTCACACAATAATTTTTAGGATGATTTGTTATCCAGGAATAAATAAGTAATTTTTAAAAAGTAACTGGTACCTTGAATTTGGATGCTGTTGTAACCAGAACCTGAATGTGTGGTTTTGGCTTTGGAACTGAGCGATGACTAAAGGAGGGAAGCAAAGTAAAGAAACTTCTACAGAAGGCTGGGAAAACAGTGACATGTGTGTAGTGTTATGACAATTAACAAAATGTCATCTCCCATATTCTGTGGAGGAAAAGCCCCTAATGGATTTGTCGATTAGAGCTAAAGAGTTATATTTAAGTAGGATGTTGATAGATTTTGTTGGACGTTTGTAGATGTAGGATAAAGTACTACAAGAGAAAGATGACTAAGGAAGAAACTCTAGTTTTCCAGCAAACTTTAGAGAAAACATAAAGAACCCAGTACTCTCCAGTGGGAAAATAAAAGATTCTCAAACAAGAAATGATCTCAAGTCATGATCAAATCAAATGTGTGGCTACACAGCCCCTTTAAAAAATGTTTTAAAAAGATGTAAAGCAAAGCTATACAAACAGACTTCTAAAAATATTAAAGGAGTTGTTTAAAGTGTGAAGACATGCTCAACATAGAAAAAGATCTTTCTCAAAAAGAATTAGGATATAAGCTTTTTGTCATGGAATGAACTTCAATAAGATACATCAGGAAGCCACAAAGTTTTTAAAGAAATTGTGTCAGTGTAGACCAAAAGGATTGTGACTGTTCAGAAATTTTTTAAAAGACTCTGGGTTTCTAACTTTCTATAAGGAGGCTTTAGGCTGAGAAAGCTGCTCAGCTGCAAACAACTCCTTTTTAGAAAAAGAAAGATGTCTTAGAGGATGGAGCCAAGAGGTCAGAAGGCAGAGCAGAGAGCCATGGAGAACAGTGCACTGAGGTGCTACTCTCAGGTAGCAAACATTGACCCTTGTCAAGAAATATGCTCCTTCTGCTGGGGAACTGGCAGGGTGTGGCTTGTTGGGTTTCATGATTACCATGGTCTAGTGACTGCTTTGCACTTCTCAGTCCCCACCTTTTAAAGTAGGCGTGCCTGTTGCAGTTATCTAGTCTTTGTCTTAATGCAATCAGGAGGAACTTCAGCTGGGAAGTTGCACTTGAAGAATCTCATCAGCATCTGAACCCCATGCAAGCCACACAGTTGTGGATTTGGGGCTTGATTCAGTGATTGGATAAATCTTGGCATCTTGGGAGGAGAGGAGTGTGTTTTGTATGTTAGAGACACGAATCATTGGCATTGAGGGTGGGCTGTTGTACATTTTTGCAGTATTAGTCCCCATTGGATACCTCCCTGGATTTATATACTTGGATAGTCCCAGGCATATAAACTCTGGGCTAAGACATGAAACTTTATTTGGCCGATGAAACATTGACAATTATAATGCAGGCAGGTGGTGGAAATGAGCTTTCTCATTGGAGAATTCCCTCTCTTGATCCTAGGGACTCCTTTTCCTCTATAAGAGGAAGCACAGGGTAGTGTGCTGAAGAAATATGGCCCAGGCACCTGCCAACATCACCTACCAGACACGTGAATGAGGTCAACCAGAAAACTGTAGCTACAGAGGTGACTCCATAGATACCAGCAGAAGAGTCACCCAGCTGAGCCCAGTTCCAGCTACTGACCCACAGAATCCCAAACTAATGAGATTTTCTAAGCTACTAAACTTTCAAGGTGGTTTGTTACACAGCGATTGATGAAATATATGAATTATCCAGGATCCATCCTGCCAAGTCTCCTATGCTACTAAAACAACAGTTAAACTAGAAGTATCCCGGAAGATGTTCTTGCAAAGTGAAGTCCCCAAATACCCAGCAACAAAGAAAACTGCCAAGTAAGAGACAAGGAACTTGAAGATGTGTCACGATGCATTCATTTCATTTCTTTAATTCTCCGCACAGAACTCTTGTGATTGATTCCCAATGTCTTCAAATGGCCAACATTTTATTTTCTCTGAAAAAGAATATACTCAGAGAAACAACAAGATGGAAGAGAAAAAACATAGAATTAAAACAAAGAAGATAGGAAGATAAAGAGAAGTTAGTCATGGTAAAAGCAGTGTCCTATAGGTAGATACTTAGACGGGAAGATATGTAGGAACAGAAAGACCCTGCTGGACACATTAGAACCTTCTGTCTCTTCTACCAGTTCTCTTTAACTTTCAAAAGTAGCATCTCAAAGGCAAAACCCAGCCTTTCTAAAACAAAGCCCTCTTCTACACAGCATATACACAAGAAACAATCTTTTGCCCCTTTAGTGGTCACTGGTTAGAGGAGATCATCCTGGGAATATTTTGCAGAGAATCTCTTAAGCCATCATTGATTAATTTCTCTGATGTGTGTATAAATCTGAAGAATGACGTGAGCAGAAGTACCCAAGTTTTCTTGACTTTTTGATTTCCTCTCTTCCAGGCTATCAGATTGGTCTCTTCTTTGCTCACGTAAGTTTGTCCTTTAGAGGTAGGTCTAGCGCCTAATTTTTTTAGTTCTTGATTTAAGGAATTGGGGAGAAGAGATTGTCATAATTGGCTGTGTAACAATTTTCTCAGAGACCTGTTTCTCCCCTGTGCAGGTCTGGACTTGGAGTAGAGATTACAACAAGAATCCTGTTTCAGAGTGGATCTAAGCTGTGTTCTTTAAAACATTTTTTAGTAGCAATAAAGCAAATATTTTTCTCTTCATGTCTATTTCTTAAATTTTTCGGAGTCTACAATGGGTATGTGATTGCCAATCATAGAGACACTTAGCAGGAAACACATTAGAAATAATGCATCCTTATACCAATAAATATGGATTAGATTAAATATGAGTTTAAAGTAAAGAGAAGTACATGGATTATGGTTCACAAGTTAATAATAACTATCGGTTATTGGCCAACTGCTGTGTCTTAAAAACCTTAGATTGATCATATTTTCTCCAAATCTGCAAAACAGGGCTGACTGCTGTTCTTATTTTATAGATGAAGAAACCTCCTAGAGGCATTATCTTCTCCAAAGTCCAGAGACTTGCAAAAATAGAATTCAAACCCAGACCAGCTCAACTCCATGCCTGAGCTGGTATTTCCTGAGCTATTTCCTACGACGTTGTGCTACCTCTTTATCTCAGTTTTCTTTCTCCTTTCCCCTCCCTTTACCTCTCCTCCTTCCTTCCTCCTTTCCTTCCCTCCTCTCTCCCTTCTCTCCCTCCCTCCCTCTGTTTCTTCGTTCTTTCCTCCTTCCCCCCTCCCTCCCTCCCTTCCTTCCTTCCTTCCTTCCTTCCTTCCTTCCTTCCTTCCTTCCTTCCTTCCTTCCCTCCCTCCCTCTCTCCTTCCTCCCTCCCTCCTTTCTTTCCTTTTCTCTCTTCCTTATTAAAGAAATCTCAGAAGCAAAATTTCAGATATGGCTTATTCAGAACAACAGAAGGGCTGTGTTTCTCTTCTCCACAGTAGTAAATGCAGTGATTAAGATAATAAAATTACTCATCTTTGTCACCATTGTCCAGATTAAAGAGCTGTCTGAACACTGAAACAGCACTTTTGTGATTAGGTTGATTGGTATTTATGATCCTTAATGAGACATAATACAGTCATTTGTGCAAACTACGAGCATATCCTCAACCCACGTTGTCACGTAGCCAAGTGGAAATTACACAGGGTGCAGACCACATTACAGCAGTGCTGTGTCCTGCGGGAGTAGGATTTCAATAGCTGCCAGGTAGCTAATGTATTCATTCAGAACTGCCTCTTGTTTCTACTGGAGATGTTTTAATCTACCTAAATATACTTTTCAAATTGTTTTTTTCAATTATACTTTTATCTTGAGAGAACATAGATTTACTTGCATATGTAAGAAATAATACAAAGATCCCATATGTCCTTTACTGAGATTCTTTCAATTATAACATTGAGCAAAACCATAATGTAATATCATCATCGTATATCCACATTAATACAATCCACCAATCTTGTTCAGATTTCTCCAGTTTTACTTGCACTTGTACTCATTCATGTGTGTGTGTATGTGTAATTTATCACAGGTGTAAGTTTGTGTACCCACCACCACGGTCAAGGTACAGAATATCCCCTTCACCACAGGGACCCTCTGAGTTGCTCTTTTCTCCCCCACCCCAGAACCTCCTCCTGTCTTTAACCCTGTTTGCTGCTAACATGTTTTCCGTTTCTATAATCATATTAATTGAAGAATGTTATATAAATGGAATCAGACTGTATGTAACCTTTTGAAATTAGCCTTTTATTTCACTCAGCATAATTATCTGAAGACTTACCTCAATTGTTGGATGTATTAAGATTTAGCATCTTTTTACTGCTGTAAAGTATTTCATAATATGCATGTAGCATATTTTATTTACCTGTTGAAGGACATTTGAGTTGTTTCTAGTTTCTGCTGTCAGGAATAAAGATGACATAAACATTTGTGTAGGTTTTCTTGTAAATGTGTATTTAATTTTGGGGGATAAATGGCGGACAATGCAATTGCTGGGTTACATGTTAATTACATGCTTATTTTTATGAGAAACTACTACATTATTTTTTGGAGTGGCTGTACCATTTTACATTCCTACCACAATGTATGTGCGACCCGTTTCTTTCCACTCTTGCCAGTATTTTGTGCTGTCACTACTCCTAACAGGTATGTAGTGTAGTGATGTCTCATTTTGATTTTAGTATGCATTTTTTTCTGATGACTGATGAAGTTAAACATCTTTTCCTGTGATCACATGTCATCCGTATGTCTTCAGTGAAATATCTGTTCATATACTTTTGCTTATTTTCTTATTTGATTGTTTCTTACTTTTGAGTTTTGAGAGTTAATAGTACATTCTAGATACTTTTCCTTGACCTTTTTTATGTAGTTCGAAAATATTTTCTCCCAGTCTGTAGTTTGTCTTAGCCTCTTAACGGGTCTTTTGCAGAACAAAACTTTCAATTTTGATGAAATCTAAGTTACAAAATGCACCCTTTTGTGGATTATAATTTTGATGTTAAATCTAATAACTCTTTGCCTCATCCTAGACTCCAAAGATTTTTTTCCCATTTATTTTACAAATTTTATACTTAACTTTTAACTCTGTGATCCACTGAACTGATTCTTGTATTAGATGTGAGACTTAGGTTGACACTTTTATTTTGCCTGTGAATGTTCAGTTGTTCCAGCACCATTTGTTGTAAAGGCTAGGCTTTGGTATCTTTATGCAAAATATACTAATAAATGTGGTATATTTATGTAGATCTATTTGTGAATTCTCTCTTCGATTCCATTTATTCGTATGTCTATCCCTTCACCAATACTGTACTTCCTGGGTTATTGTCACTCTATAGTAATCCTTCATGTGGGGTGGAGGGTCCCCTCATTATGTTCTTCAAGTTTCTCTCAGCTATTCTAGTGCTTGTGTCTATACATATAAATTTGAGAATATGTTTGTCCATGTCTACAAAAAATCTTGCTGAGGTTTTGATAAAATTTGCATTAAACTAATATACAAATTTGGGGGAATTGTCACCATTACTATGCTGAGTCTTTCCATAAAGGAACACAACAGGTCTTTTCACTTGTTCATGTCCTCCTCAGTTTCTGTCTCTTGTATTTTGTAATGTTCAGCATACAGATCTTGGACACGTTGCGTTTATACCTAAAGATTTCATTGTCTTTGGAGCAATTTTAAACAAAATTTTCAGTTTTAATTTTTACATGTTTATTGTGAGTACATAGACATGAGATTGATTTTTATGTGCTGGTCTTGTATTCCGTGACCTTGGTAAATTACTGGGTGGATTCTAGGAGGGTTTTTAAAATAGTTTTTCTTTTTTGAAGTTTCCTTGGGATGTTCTGCATAAGCAGTCATGCCACCTGCAAATAGAAACACTTTATTTCTTCCTTTTTTATAGGTATGCATTTTATTTTTTTCTTCTTACTCTACTGTGGTAACCAAACTTCCTGTATGATGTTGAATCACAAAGGTGAACATGGACGTCCTTGCCTTGTGCCTGATATTAGGCGAAGGAGTTCAGTCTTGTAGTAACCATGGTGTCAGCTGTAGGCATTTTTTAACTGTCCTTTATGGAATTTCAGTAGTTCCTGTCTATTCCTAACTTCCTGGGAGTTATTTGTTATCATGAATGGATGTTAGATTTTGCCATTTGTGTGTGTGCATATTAACTGATATGATCTTGTGGTCTTTCTTCTTTTTGACCTGTTGACAAGGTGAATTACATTAATGGATTTGAAATGTTGAGTGAGCCGTGCATTCCTGGAATACACCCTACTTGGTCACGGTGTGTAATTCTTATGTACGTTTCTGGGGTTGATTTGTAAGTATTCTGTGGAGGAGTTTTGTGTCTCAGCTTATGAGTGATATTGGTCTGTAGGGGGATTTTTTTTTTTTTTTTTTGGACCATCTTTGCCTGTTTTTATTATCAAGGAAATGCTGACCTCACAAAGTGAGTTGTGAAGAGGGCTTTTCTCTTGGATCTCAGCAATTTGAATACAAAAAAAAAATAATAAAATAAAAATAAAAATAAAAATAACAGAGTGCTGTCCTCTGGAAATTTCTGGAAGAGATTTTCTAAGAGTAGTGTGAATTCTTATTTAAATATCTGGTAAAAATTTTCAGTGATGCCATCTGAATCTGAGATTTATTAGGAGTATTGTAATTACAAATAAAACTTCGTTAATGGTTATAGGACTATTCAGGTGCTCTCTTTCAGGTTGAATTTGGGGAGTCTATTGTTTTCA
Organism: Theropithecus gelada; assembly: GCF_003255815.1. Classification (NCBI taxonomy): domain Eukaryota; kingdom Metazoa; phylum Chordata; class Mammalia; order Primates; family Cercopithecidae; genus Theropithecus; species Theropithecus gelada. The sequence continues at coordinate 2,777,405 of NC_037677.1, read as the reverse complement.
AGGAATTAACTTATTTCTAAGTTGCCAAATTTGTAAGTGTAAAACTTTTTGTTACATCCCCTTCTTATCTTTTTAATGACTGGTTGCAGGGTCTGTGGGATATTGTATTTTTACTAATATTAGTGACTTGGATTTTCTCTCTTTTGGTCTTTGTCTTTCTAGAGTTTTATCAGTTTTATTTTTATTTTTTAAAGAATAGCCATTTGGTTTTAATGATTTTCTTGATTATTTTGCTATTTTCAATTTCAGTGGTTTCTGCTCTTATTTTTATTGTCTTCTTTCTGCTTGTTTTGAATTTTTTTCTTTCTTTTATGTTTATGCTGTTTTTTCCAAACTTTTAAATTTGAATTAGGCTACAGAAACCATTCCTTTTTTATCTAAGTGAAAACACACCCAGTGTGTTCCCAGGGGGATAAGTAAAAGCTACTTTTCACATTAGAAATCTAACCATACATCAATCAAGTATTTGCTGAGTAACAACTAATCAGCACAGTTCCTGATTCATTATGTGTTTTGGTCAATCAGGCCCAAAGCTATAGAATAAGTAGGTCCTGCAGTAGCACTAATAATAATATTTTAATTAGTCATTTGAACACATAATTCTAATATGTAAAATTTAATATCATGGCCTTATGGTTATTTTTCAACAAGTTAATTAAATTTGATATTTCATATTCACACTAAAAGGACATTGGAAGATGTGTTAATTTTATCATTTATTGGTTATTTCCTCCAGTACAGAACTAAACTGAGTTGAAAAACAGCATGAAGATGTGACTCGGCCATCTCAGTATTTTCTTTGACCTTTTATGTGTCCCCAGATTATTTTGATAGAATTGACATGCAAATACAATGCATATATTCATTTTAAAAAGCCATTTAATTATTTGTTAATAGCAGTAATGTTTTCTCTTTTTTCCCTCTCTCATAGATTCTTACAATTAAAACAATCATAGCTACAAATAGCATATCCCAAAGAATATGGGGTTACTTCTTCAATGAGGCATTTTTTAATGATGTATCTAATAGCTTGACTTCAACAAACACTGAGTGTTTGTTGAAACATGTGCTATTTAAAAGGTTGCATGTATTTGGATTATTTTGTGGTGACACTGGGGAATGAGTGGATTTGGTCTCTTACAGGTTACTTCTCCCAACACAAAAATTACTTCTATAAAAAACTCACATGAAGATATGAATATTAGGTCTGCCTTATGAAAATATTTTTCTATTTAACAGATTGTATTCAATCTTTTATTAATTTACTTACTTGTTTATTCCTTTATTTAGTATATAGCCCTTATAGACTAAAAGTATTCATTTATTTAGTATTTTTTTAAGGAAAATGTAGTTTACAAACACAAAAATTCACAGCTTTTATAAAATTCTTTTATAAAATTCTCAGTGTATTGAGGCAGGCAATAAAAGCAAACGGTCATTAAGTACTACTATGTACCAGGTGCTGTTTGAATTTCCCAATGCGTATTAACTCATTTTTGATCTTATAATAACCATACAAAGTTGGTACTGTTATTATTCCCTTTGTAAAGGTGAGAAAACTGAGTGACAGAGTGCATTTATTAAGCATTTAATAGCTGTAGCTATTAAGCTAAAGATTACACATTCTTTAATATTGGGTATTTTAAAAAATCACACTGCGATGGAATAGAAGAACTTTCTTTATTCAGATATCAGTGTTATAATCATTGCCAACGCTTGACTAGCTTGTCTGTTTGTTTTGGGAAATTCACAGGGAACTTAATGAGCAAAACTGAACTTTGCCAAACCTGCAGTTTGGCCTCAGAAGCAAATTACATCAACTGCTCCTCTGGAGCCAGAGCCCCTCAGGGCTCCACTTACAACTTGAACTGTGTGCTTAATGGACTGTGCAGTCCTCCCCATTTGTCCTGCATGAAAATGCAAATATGTACGTGTGTGTATGCAAATACCACTTGCACCAGTTTAAAGTATGCTAAATTTAATGGTAATCAGACAAAAGCTCAGGTATATGCTTTTAAGAAAAAACTTTTAAAAAGTTAACTCTGGCTTTAAAAAAACGAGGAAAAGAGAAAATGACAGGAACACAATACATATTTACGATATCGTTGTTGACAGAGATCCCATAATATGAGTGCAAGACATACATAAGCAGAGGAAGGGTTTGCCCCTCATTAAGTACTAATTCTACCTTAATTGCTTGTTCAGTCAAGTTGTCTGCAGAAAAAGACACATACAGTTGACTTTGGAGAATGATGATGACTCCGTGAAGGCAGAAATGAAACTCTCGATTTTATGGTGGGGCCGAGAAGAGGAGGAACTTTTATTTAACCCGTAAGAAAGGTTTTTATGGCCGGGCGTGGTGGCTCAAGCCTGTAATCCCAGCACTTTGGGAGGCTGAGACGGGCGGATCACGAGGTCAGGAGATCGAGACCATCCTGGCTAACACGGTGAAACCCCGTCTCTACTAAAAAAATAATACAAAAAACTAGCCGGGCGAGGTGGCGGCGCCTGTAGTCCCAGCTACTCGGGAGGCTGAGGCAGGAGAATGACGGGAACCCGGGAGGCGGAGCTTGCAGTGAGCTGAGATCCGGCCACTGCACTCCAGCCTGGGCGACAGAGCGAGACTCCGTCTCAAAAAAAAAAAAAAAAAAAAGGTTTTTATGCATAAGCAAACAGAACATCATAAGAGTAATAATAAAAGTACAAAATTGCTTAAGGGACCTCATGAGATCAATGGGAAGTGATGAAATGTAATTCAGTTCCATACAGTGATCATTTACTGATTTTCTCTTAAGTGTAAGGCCCTACTTACTAGAGCATAAGGGACATATAAGAACAGGAGATAGAATCAATCCATCAGATAGGCCCATACTTTCTTTGGGGAAAGTCGAGCAATTATCAAGTAAGTGTTTTCCATCTGAAAACGGTCAGGTGGCTTGCTCCTTCGTTGCTGATTCTCTGGTCCACAGATTCAGGGTTACTGCTGTGGTCTGAATATTTGTGTCCCCCCAAATTCATACATTGAAACCCAACCCCCAAAGCAAGTGGGGACTTCAACGGTGATTAGGTCGTGAGCATAGAGCTTCCATTAGTGGGATTAGTGCCCTCAGTAAAGAGGCCCTGGAGAGCTCCCTCACCCCTTCTGCCATGTGAGGACACAGTGAGTAGATGCCGCCTGTGAACCAGGAAGCAGGTCCTCACCAGACACCAAATCTGCCAGGACCTTGATCTTGAACTTCCAGCCTCCAAAACAGTGAGAAATAAATTTCTGTAGTTGCTAAGCCTCCCAGCTTATGGTATTCTCTAACAGCAGCCATAGTAGACTCAGATGGGGCCTATCCTCTGCCTACAACTATCCTGTTGGGCTGGGAATTAGAGGCCCCTGCACCATGATGTTCTTGTGGAATGTGGACCCTTCCCCACGGCACTCTCATGCCATTCCCCTTCCTGTATTATATCAGTGCACAACGCAAGCAACTGTGACTGGAGGGACTGTGCGGTACATCTTTGATCTCATGTCACAGATCTTCCTCTGTAACTGCCATGCCCTTTGGTCATAGTGAGTGCTTTTCATCTGCTGTGCACATGGTGAGTGTTTGTGAACACTAAGTTCTGATGTTGTGAATGAGAAAGGTTGGGATTGTCAATAAAGAGGAGAGCAAATTATGCAGCTACAAATAAAATCATGCACCACCTCAAGAATCAGTGCTAGAAACCAGGATGTATATTTGTGCATATATGCAGATATACGTATGTACATTTTTTCCAGGAAGCTTGTGAGCCCAGATACACATCAAATCCACAGCCATGGTTTACAAGTGACAGAAGGCCAAGGTACTGGCAGTCCCCAAAAGAACTCCTGTATTTTACCAGAAATTTGAGAATCTTAAAAAAAATTGAAAGCACATGAGCACATTGCATATTAGAACACAAATTTTCAAAAATTCTAAAGCTGATATCATGAGACTTTAAATAGATTCAGGTCTATGGTGGCTTTTAGGGTCTCCTTGGGCACCAGCTACCAGGGCTGTTTCTTGGGGGGTCATGCTGCCTGGCTAAGTGGACCTTAATGAACAACCAGCCGTGAATGAATGAACCGCAGTGATGAGCCACAATTGCCCCCCAGTGTCCCGGGGCTCCGTGGAAACCAAGGCCCTGAGGTGAAGTTGGAGCAAACATGCAAAGCGACACTGTGATTAAATAACACAGCCAGTTCCTCTTGACCCTTGAATTTCAGTTAATTACATACAAATCTTATCAGCTAAAAAGTAGTTTTTGGCCAGGTGCGGTGGCTCACGCCTGTAATCCCAGCACTTTGGGGGCCGAGGCAGGTGGATCACGAGGTCAGGAGATCGAGACCATCCTGGCTAACACGGTGAAACCCCGTCTCTACTAAAAATACAAAAAATTAGCCGGGCGTGGTGGCGGGTGCCTGTAGTCCCAGCTACTCGGGAGGCTGAGGCAGGAGAATGGCGTGAACCCAGGAGGCGGAGCTTGCAGTAAGCTGAGATCCGGCCACTGCACCCCAGCCTGGGCCACAGAGCGAGACTCCGTCTCAAAAATAAAATAAAATAAAATAAAATAAAATAAAATAAAATAAAATGAAGTAAAATGGAACAAAAAGTAGTTTTAGAGGATGCTAAAATTTATTTAACATATTTAGGTGCATTTTACAAATTAAAATGTAACTCACATAGGTAAAAGCACAAAAATCATAAGTATACAGCTTGCTAAATTCTCGGCAGGTAAGTTCACTCATGAAGCCGAGTCCAGATACAAAAGCAGGGTGTTCTGTGGCCCCTTTGCTTCACCGGTCACCAGGCGCTCAAGGAGCTCTCTCTCCTGACCCCTAAGATCATCAACTGCTTGACCTTGTCTGTGACTTTTGCATACGTGGTGTTGTAAAATGAGCACACCGGGAGTCATTGATATAGCCATGAGACATGTGCTTACGAAAAGGATGTTGTCTCCTAAATAAGTAAAATAAATAGCTTTATAGAAGGCAATATTAATTTATACAACTTTCTGCCTTCATCAGCATATTTTTAAACCACGGATGGAAAGAACGGAAAACTAAAACTCCTCTCCCTCCCAGCTGTGATCCCAGCAGGTTTCTGGGAAGGGTTTTTCCTTGTCAGGAATGACCTCCAGCTCACCTCCAAATTACTCAAAGTCTGTGTTTGAGGAGGGGCTTAAAAGGGAAAGGGGATGTTGTCCGTTCTGCTGTACAACATAGAGGAACTTCTGTTCGTGGGTTAGTTTGCTGAGGATAACGGCCTCCAGCTCCATCCATGTCCCTGCAAAAGACATGATCATGTTCCTTTTTATGGCTGCCTAATATTCCATGGTGTGTATGCACCACGTTTTCTTTATCCAGCTTATCACTGATGGGCACTTATAAGTAGGAGCCGAACAATGAGAACACATAGATACAGGGAGGGGAACCACACACACTGGGGCTGTAAGAGGGTGGTGGTGGGGTGAGGGAGGGGAGAGCATCAGGATAAATAGCTAACACACACTGGGCTTACTACCTAGGTGATGGGTTGATAGGTGCAGCAAACCACCATGGCACACGTTTACCTGTGTAACAAACCTGCACACTGTGCACATGTACCCCAGAACTTAAAATACAAACAAAAATAAAGTAGAGGAACTTGCCATGGAAGTTTTTATTGTCATGTGCTCTCCCCTTCAGTAAAGGTAAGGATTAAATTGGTTCTGATATTTCACTCTGACCAAAACGTGGTCTTCTCTCCCTGTTAGTGCTTACAGGAGATTACTTCCAACATTCACATTTACTCACCTTCTTATTAGCAGTTCCTATCTGGTGAATTTGTTTATAACTAAGTGAAATAGGCTAAATCCCTGAAAAATAAATATCCCATTATAAGCTTTAACCCATTATTATAAATAGCCAATGCCAGCTGGGCTTCATACCTAGGTGATGGGTTGATAAGTGCAGCAAACCATCATGGCACACATTTACCTATGTAACAAACCTGCACATCCTGCACGTGTACCCCGGAACTTAAAATAAGTTATGTGTGATAATTGTTGATCTCTTGCATTATCTTATATTATCTCTTCTTTCTTTTTTTTTTTTCTTTTTTCTTTCTTTTTTTTTTTTTTTTTTGATATTAAGTCTTGTTTTGTCGCCCAGGCTGGAGTGCAGTGACACAATTTTGGCTCACGGCAAACTCCGCCTCCCGAGTTCAAGCAATTCTCCTTCTTCAGACTCCCGAGTAGCTGGGACTACAGGCGCCCACCACCACGCTCAGTTAATTTTTTGTATTTGCAGTAAAGATGGGGTTTCACCATGTTGGCCAGGCTGGTCTCGAACTCCTGACCTCAGGTGATCTGCCTGCCTCAGCCTCCCAAAGTGCTGGGATTATAGACATGAGCCACTGTGCCGGGCCTCTTATATTATCTTGTTCAATTTGATAAGCAAGATTATTTTAGCTCCTAAGCTGAAAATGGCTGCAGTGAAGATGAGGCCCTGGAGGCCATGGTGCCTGAAATACTAGTGCTGGTCACATCTAGACCTTTTCATCTAGATATACAGAATTTATGCTGAGTTATCTGGATATTTGCCAACTCAGTTTTCTGTTGCCCCTTTTTGGTGAGATTCGTGTATTAACATTGGGGACCTCTGCCGAGTTTGTTGGCTTGCTGGGCTGGCTCTGCTTAGTTCAATCCCTTTATAGCATGAAAGGATTAATCTTCATATAGAGTATATCGGTTACAGTGCTTAAGTATAAGAGACAGAGAGAAATACATTTTAAGTTGGTTCAAAATGTTTGAGAAAGTCTTAGAATATGTATTTCACAGAGGTGAATCACGAAGCCATTCACATTGTGAAACTTCATTCATTTTCTTATCATTTATATTTCTCAACATGAATCTTCAGTCAGGACACAGTGATGACCTGTGCATATTAATTTCCAACTACTGCAAGTGATTATTATATCTCAGAATTTGAGGATATCTGTAAATCTTTTCTGAACTATTGGATCAAAATTTCCTGAGATTAATTATTTTTTCCCTTGACAACACAGTCTGAACAGGGAACATTCTCTCGCCAAGTACATATGTTGGTATGTGTGTCCGTTTGCTTCTCAGGGTTACGAAAAAGAAGAGAGATGGCATGCTAGAACAAAATACTGTGTTATATTCTGAAATCTTTCTGTGAAATGTTTAAAAATAAGTTAGCACCTTTATATCTTTATTGTGTATTGTATGAAAATGTATTATGCTGTATATCTAAATACCCCATTGAACTCAGAATTTTAATTCTCACAATGCCATCAGTATTAATCTGGAATGTTTATTGAACAGGTTAGTTGGTCCAAGGTATTGTTAATTAAGAGTCATTTATTTCTTATTGCCCCAATACAGGTGTGTCTTTGGTGACTAATTTTGAAATTTCCTTGAGCCTGTGTAGGTCCTCATCCCAAAATACTTCTGTTTTAATAACAGGTATTTCTACGTTTTAACTAAACATTATAGCACACGAAGCAAATATTCGATGATTCCTTCCTGAAGTTATTTTATTTGAACTTTTATTTTATAATTGGAGTCTTTCATGTGGGAGTGAAATGGTTTCTTCTCTCTCTCTCTTTTTTGTCCAGGTTACTAGAAACAGGGAAATGGACTGGGGATTAGTTAGAATTTATGTCAGGTTTGTGATTTCATTAAAATAAAAGCTTCCACAGAGCTCGTCTTCAAACATCTTTCCGTGGATTTTTGTCTCCACTGGATTCATTGTGTTATGACCTGGTGATCTGGCACGAGCTTTGCTTTTCCTGACCACATTGAACTGGGGTCATCCAGGTATTGTGGATCTGCTCTAGCGCCAGAGTCTGACTCGCAGCAGAGACTGGGGATGCGATAGAAAGAACCAACAGCGGGCAACTGCATGTCCAGGGCAGAATTGATTATCTCTGTCATCAGACGGTTGATTTATGTATTTTGTTGTTTATGTATTTTACTGACTATCTCTTAAGTGTAAGACCCTCCTTACTAGACCACGAGGGATACATCAAGATGGAAGATAGAATCAATCCTTCAAATAGGCCTATACTTTCCTTGGGGAAAGTTGAGCAATGATCAAGTAAATGTTTCCCATCTGAAAATGGTCAGATGGGTTTCTCCATCATTACTGATTCTCTGGTCCACAGATCCAGGGGGACTGCTATGGTCTGAATATTTGTGTCCCCCCCAAAACTTATATGTTGAAACCCAACTCCCAACGTGATGGTGTTAGGAGGTGAGGACTCCGAAGGTGAGTAGGTCACAAGCATGGAGCTCCCATGAATGAGATTAATTAATGCCCTTATTAGAGAGACCTCGGAGAGCCCCTCACCCCTTCCGCCATGTGAGGACACAGTGAGTAGATGAGAGTGGGGAAGAGTCCAGGCACCACACGAGCATCACAGCGCAGGGACCTCTCATTCCTAGCCCATCGGGATAGCTGCAGGAAGAAGACCGTGGCCACCTTAATCTGCTCTGGCTGCTATAGCAAAATACCCTAAGCTGGACGGTTATCAAAGGCAGAAATTTGTTTCTCACTGTTCTGGAGGCTGGAGGTTCAAGATCAAGGCCCTGGCAGATTTGATGTCTGGTGAGGACCTGCCTCCTTGTTCACAGACGGCACCTGGTTCGTGCTTACTCCGAGCCAGGACAAGACCTAAGCTCTCTGGGCATTAGTGCGCTCATCCTTCATGGCAGCCCTGTGCAGCTGGTGCTGTTATTACCGTGATTTGAAGGTGAACTGGGGCACAGAGTGGTTAAGTAACTGTCCAAGGTCGCAGAGCTACTTATGGTGAGAAAGGTGAGAGCCTGGCCCATCTGGCTTCAGAGTCCTTGAGTTTAAACACTGCGCTGTGTTCCCTGACCTATCTTTCCTGACATGGAAATCGATCATCCTAATTAGGTCAACAGACTTCACAATGGATAGACCTATGTCCCTGATCTCTACCAAAAAAAAAAAAAGAAAAGAAAAATTAAATAAAGTATAACTCAGAGTTATAGGAAAAAAATGCTGCCTACGTGGCAGAACATATTTACAAGGCAAGGAAAGGCATTATCAATGGGAACCTTTTTTTCTGATGTGTAACTGGAAAAGGTTTTCAAAGAAGTTCTCAATCTTTCAAAATACTTCCAATGCCTTTCAGCAGAGGCTAAGAGTATGAAAAATGAAAGTGATAAAATTATGTTGATTGCATTAATGCCGTCTCCAACAGCAGAGAAGAGCTATCACTGGAAGTGGTGGGAAGGCGTGAGTAGATCAGAATTCATTATTTGATAGGCTTCATCTATTCCCAGGGATTTTTTCTTTTAAAAAAAAATGCCATCTTTTCTCTTTCTTTATGATGGAATTGATAGGAAAATATATAGAAATAGTGACATGTATCATTTCATTCTTTTTCTGATAAAAGATTCAACTAAAGTTACAGCTACCAAAAAGTTATAATTCTCACCCCAGTTCTGAGTTCAGAGTAACTTGGCTCAGATGTCACTGATTTGCTGCTAAGTGTGTGTGTGTAGGTGATTTCAGGTAACTAAATTAACTTCTTTTTGTTGTTGTTGTTGTTTTTGTTTTATTTGAGAAGGAGTTTTTGCTCTGTTGCCCAAGTTGGAGTGCAATGGCACAATCTCATCTCACTGCAATCTCTGTCTCCAGGGTTCAAGCAATTCTCCATCCTCAGCCTTCCAAGTAGCTGGGATTATAGGCACCTGCCACCACGCCTGGCTAAATTTTGTATTTTTAGTAGAGACGGGGTTTCACCGTGGTGGTCAGGCTGGTCTTGAACTCTATTTCAGGTGATCAGCCACCTTGGCCTCCCAAAGTGCTGGGATTACAGGAGTGAACCACCACACCTGACCTAAATTAACATCTGAAGTTATGAAGGAAGGGTAGGAGGAATATATACACATGAGAATCATGGCCGAAGACCTTGGGGGCACATTGGAAGTCGGCAAGGTGCCCGCTGGTGTACTCATCACATCTTACACTGTCCTGGCTTACTTTGCACACCTGACTTTAAAGAGTATATTGTACATACTCCACTCACCTCATGGGCCTATTGTGTAAGTCAAAGGAAATGGTGTATGTGAAGCTGCCATGTAACTGAAAGCCAAAACAATGGGTGTGCGCAGGCATTCATGTATACATGGGTGCATGAGTGATTCTTTTAATGATCCCAGAAGGACGCAGAGAAACTTACAAGAATGCATAACATACGATGATTACTCCAGGGGAAGATGACAGGCGCAGGGGTGGGTGTTGGGAGTGAGGATGAGAGATGAGGCCAGAAGAGCATCTTCCTGAGCTGCGCACCTGCCTGGAGACATCAGTGGCCTGGGGGTGAGGCCGGCCTCCTTCAGTCCCATCCTCCTTCCTTGTCTTGCAGAGCCCAGGCTTTGTTCCTGTGTCTCTCACTTGTGACTCAGGGAGGGCAAACCTTTTCCCTGCTTGTTGTGAACCAAGAACCAAGAAGGGTGACATCATGTCCGCCCCCCTCCAAGTAACTGGACAAGCAGCCCTGGGAAATGAAGGATCCTAAGATGAAAACTCTGGAAAGGACAGAAGATGTTTGCCCTGGATTTTGCAATGTCTAGGTGTGACTCCCAGAGCTTCCTCAGCCATGTTGATGCCGGCTTGATGGTGGAACCAAGGAATACAGGAAGAGAAGGGAAGTGAGAGGCCGGCTGGCTGCATTTAGAGGCACCTTGACTCTTGGAGAAAAACCCTCATCATCTGAGCTGATTTGAGCTGGGATGATCATTAACTTGTAGGAAAAAGAATACGTCCTGATTCAATGTAGTCATCATGCTTTTGGTTGGATGGTTCAAACAGTCCCTGAAATAAAAACTATAAACTAGTTAACCATTCATTCTGAAGTAGTACAACTATGGCTTGACAGAAATTTCTCCTGTGGCTCCTAAGGAGAGCTCTGTGAGTGATGTCACAGAAATGCCATGGTGATGTCCAGGCAGCAGAGGCTGTGGGGCACAGGGGGCCCGTCTCACACCGAGCATCCTGTACACCACCACATCCACCATACCAAAGCCAAAGTCACCAGTCACAGCTGCAGGGGCTCAGCACAGCGCTCTCGAGGCTGGACACCAGGTGTAGGTCCTCCAATCCTTTAATCCTTGTTACTGAAACATCAGGGGTTGGGTCTAGGTCCTGCAGCTCACAGTGGCACAGAAAGCCAATCACTGAGGCTACTATTGCCAGGGAAGAAGGCTTTATTGGGTGCTGCAGCCGAGGAGATAAGAGATCAGTCTCAAATTCATCTCCCTGGTAGACTAGCATTAGGGGTTTTTCTAGCAGGGAAGAAATGTAACCATGTGAGGGAAAATGGGGGTCAGAGAGGGATGAGGAAGGGGGGTCCATCAACAGGCAGCAGGTGGGTGGGTGGTTAGGCAGCCACGGCGAACTAGGGCTCCAGCCTCTCATTGCCGGATGCGGTGACCTGGTGAGTTTGAGCTCCTTGACACCGTGGTATCAAGGTATCACCGTGGCTGAGGAAGCTCTGGGAGTCACGTCTAGACATTGCAAAATCCAGGGCGAATGTCTTCTGTCCCTTCCAGGGTTTTCTTCTTAGGATCCTTCATTTCCTGGGACAGATTGTCCAGTTACTGGGGAGGGAGGACATGGTGTCATCCTTCTTGATACTAGGTGTCACACCTTGATACCAGGCTGGTGTCCTGAGAGAGAGGCTCAGGTAAAACAAATCTCAGTTTCTCAAGTTTTAAGACTGGGAGGGTCCATTTTTATGTTCACTGAAAAGAAACCATATACCTCAGTTGTATGAGACAATTGGGCAGGTTTTATGCGCAGCCAAGCAAGTGAGTGTCCATGCCCATTCCCGGGTGCCGAGGGCCTGAACAGGCCATATGCATGAAGGAGACGCTTGGATCTTCCAAAATAAGAACAGAAGGTGACTCTCACCTGCACTGAGGCAAGTGCAGAAAACTCCTCAACCCGGTGGGTGCAGGATTCTCCCCAGAGAGTTCTTCAGCTCTTCTCCAGTGCACAGGCAGGAGCCCGGGTCACGCAGCATGGGAAATGGAGCATTGCATGTAACACCATATGCAGGGCTACCCCTGAGCCTAAACGGGGTTGTTTATCCACAGAGCTAACAGGAGAGATGGCCAGTAAAAGTCATCACGGCCCTGACCTTTGGTGGTGGAGGAGGGAGTGGCAACATTTTCTCCTTGGTAATTTTTGATATGATCGGGATGGTTGTAATGAATGCATAGCACTTTTGTAAAACTAACAGCCTCCTTTCAAAAACGGATCAACTTATAAACATAAAATTGTTTGGTTTGGGGATTTTTATTTAGAGCTGTTCTTTCTGATAATAAATTTGGCAAAATAATCAGTAGGCTGTTCGGGATAGTCATAGTTTGAGATAATGAAACCATATAATTTGGGAAAATGGGTACTCTTGTCTTTGTGTTCTGTATTGCAGGGAGAGGTGCATGGATCTAATTAAATCCAAAGCAGCATCACATGAGAACAACCCGGGATTTATTAATGATCAGGACACCATGCGAAATTCATCTCCTTGACCTTAAATACTGAGATGACTGGAAAGAAATCCAATTTATTTGCTAAATCAAGACATTGATTGTCTTACAGTCGTATCTTGTCTGTGTATCCTAAGCCTCACATTTATGATAATTTATTTTGAAAAATTAGCACATAAATATAATGTCAAGTTTTTTGTGGAGAGCCTACTCATCTTGAAATATTCTCACTTGTGTCATGAGCACAGGTGTGCTGTAAATTTAAATGACATCTTAAAAAATTTTTAATTATGATGAAATGTAACAAACCTTCATAGAAAGGGCTGTTCCTCTGTTCTGCTTGACCCACAGATTTGGCAAAACTGCAAGCTTCAAGTTCCACCGTTTTCTGTTTCACTATGTCTACATTCGCCTGTATTTTGTTGGAAAACAGTGACTTTGGGGACAGGCAGATCTGGTTTAAACCCAAATTCTTTACTTTCTGCCCCTGTAACCTTGGCCAACACATCTCATCTCTCTGAGCCTCCCTGTAAAATGTTGATAATGGCACCATTTTAAGATTGATGATAATGTATATGTTTTTCTGCCACAGTGTATGTGATCAATAAATAACAACCATTATTCCTTGCGAAAAAATATCTATCCAATGATGGGATATTGGATTAAGAATCAACGAACAAGAATGGAGTAAATAACTCATTTTTAGACAATGAAAAAAACATCATTTAGAGCACAGACACTCAGTTTCTCTGAAGCAGGAAGTGCTATCTCGGCCAACTTTCTCAACAGAAGAGGAGCATGTGGGGACAGTGAGATGGTGTTGGGAGAGGCACAGTCCCGTGCAACAGCAAATTGTCCTTCCACAGGGGTGACTGATCATCTAACAACACTTTAAAATAATTATCTATTGATAAGACCTGTGGGTTTTACAGTTTCAGAACAAATGGAACTGTGACTTATATCTTCCAATTTGTGTAGTGGATTTTATGTTCGTTTTTGTCTTGGTCAATTCTGTCATTCTTTTTATCTCTTTGGGAAAGTGGATTTTGACCTCCAGCATATGATGAGACAGGCAGGGCAGGAAGCTGGGGGGCATGGACCCCCTCGCTAGGTTCTGTGATGCCCAGCAGTGTCTTGGAAGCACCTCTGCCTGTCCAACCTCTTTTTGACTCTTACTCTTATTTTTCTTCAACTTATCCATCACCAAACGGGATTCCCTTCAGCATGGTAAACCACGTACTCCATCTGTTGCTTGTTCTATGAAGATACTGAATAGACACGGGCAGTCACTTCCTCCATGTTACTCTCCAGAGACTGAAGGACTGGAGCAATATCCCCAGCATTGCAACGTCCACCACCAGCTCTTCCCTGCTGACCTGGGGTCATTTGCACAATCTGACTGCCATCTCTAGAGCCACCTCCTCTAAGAGCTCTCCCTGTCATCCTGATCCCAGCCCTCCTTTTCATCTCTCTCTTGTGCACAGCATCCCCATGTCACTCCATCTTGGTTCCTCCATAGCACTTGTGCCGTGCTTTCCTCTGTTTACACCACCAGTGGATCCTGGGCTCCTGGGGGGTGGGTAAAGAAGATGCGTGTCTCGTTCGTCTTTGCATTTCCAGTGTCTAGAAGGTTGCCTGGCACATCGAAGTGGCATGGGCATCATCTACTTAGTGACTAAATGAATGCGGGGCTGGAATCCCATTCACACTTCACTGCATTGCCCTCCGGTGGCCAAGATAACCCAGCTAAGAGGACGCAACAGTTGTTGAAAGGACACAGCTGGCTTCTGCACATGCAGGAAGCATGGAGTTTACTGTCAAAGCTGAGATGCTTTTGAGACAGAAACCATACACAGGGGCTGCAGGTGCATCCAGGGACTATTCCAAGTAGACCGAGGTGTGTGGTCACCCTAATCACAGGGCATGAGAAAGACAGTGGAGGCAAAAGACACTAGTGAATTGATCCAAGTCAAAGCGGTCATTTCCAATAAGGGAGGGGCTGGGGAAGAGCTGGGACAGCTCCGCTGAGGTCTGTTGGTTGAAAATTCCACAGCCCAACTCAGGATAACTTGAGCAAAGGGGGATCAACAGGGAGGAGTCGGGGATGGAAAACGTTGTAGGAGATCAGGTGTGAAAGTGAGTAGAAAGCTTGTGGATGGTGCAGCAGCAGGGATGGTCTCCTCCAGGAGTCAATGAACTTCAAGTCAATGGACTTCAGGATGCAGAACAATGAACAATGAAGTGGACTTCAAAGGAACCACTACTAATTGTCCTTCTCCCTGTTTCTGTGCCCCCAAGAATCCTGGTGACAGGGAGAACGCTTCCCCCTGGCCTTGCTTGGGTCCATGGGCCTGCCTTCCCTCCTGGGCTAGGTGAGGGCTGCCTGCCTGTTGAGTATTCAATTAGACTTCGCATAAGAGAAAGCAGCAATTTTCCCAAGCGAAAACCATGGTATTTTCAACTCTCATTGTTACCTCTTTGGACTTCTCCGTCTAGGAATACACTAGCTCTAATTGTGAACAATAGCAATGATGAGACACTCGCTTAACTCATTTTTGCTTATTTGCTACCTCTTAATCTCTCCTTCTCTCATCATGATATCAATAATAACTACAATAATATACATAATCATGACATTAAACCTCAATAATATGAAACTTTTGGATATGACCTTCTTTAACGACAGGACAAGGGCTTTCCTTATAAAAGCTTTCTGTTACCAAATTGAGGACATGATTGAAGAGTTCAAATCAACTATATTGTTCCATAGATGATTGTGCTTTTTTTTTTTTTTTGGCGTGGCATCAGCTGACTCTATTTCAGAACAAATATGCTGATTAAGTTAAAATGCACAAATGGGAAGTGAAAATTATATAAATTCCCTTTGTTTTTCTTGTGCTTTATTGTTAAGGAAAACACGAGCAATGCATGAGTTGGCACTATAGTCTAATCACACTTTATCATGTAAATATATATTTACACAATTTTAAAAAGGTGGATTATGCAAACTATTGTAGGGACATATGAAAAAATGTAGATTATTTACCAGCCAGAAAATTACGCATTTAAAAACATGTTGAAACGCTTACTCTTCACATGAAAAGCCCTAAGTGCTCCTCCTCGCTGGAATGGTTGATCACACCAGCGTGTGCTTTATTTAGACAAAATATGCAGGGGAAATTCGAAGCGATGAGAATCGAAATGTGTGCAGGAGCCATCAGTTTCCAACATTAAATGTAATCGTTTTCAATTTCCTGCATGGCTTTCTTTAAAATAATCACCCCTATTCTTGGAGATGTTTCCAGAATTCCTTCTCTAGAATAAGGAAAAACTAGGTACTAATTTAGGGGAAAAAATATATATGAATAAGCTTTCCCTGAACTCATTTGTGTCAGCGTTTCACTCTTGGAGCATCGGTTTTCCTTTACATTTTGTCCCCTGTCTCCTGATGCTTAAGTGCCCACGGGGAGTGCTGAGCAGGCAGGGACAGGCTGCTGTGAGATGCAGTCTTCACATCAGCCCCCCATGACACCAGCGCTCACTGGCAGAATGGGTTGTGCTGCCTGGAGAATTCCCTGGCATGAGCTGGCCGGTGTGCTGGGCGCAGAGATCAGAGAGCTTGGAAGGAGAGCACTGCTGGCTGGCCTGTGGGATCCTTTCCAGAATGAGGGGACCTGTGATCGCTGGAGAGCCCCCACTTCCTAGCTCAGGGACGAACTTCCTGCCTGAGGACTCCAAGAACTGCCAAGGCTTTCCCACGGCCTGTTCTTATCTTTGGGGCAGCCACAGACAGCTTCAGTTCCTGTTCCCTGCAGGAGGTGAGGCTGGGCGTGGGCACCGCCCTGGCCCAGCGGCCCTCAGGACTGCAGGTGCCACCACAGAGCAGCCCTGTGGCCAGGAAGGCGGGCCGGGGGCTGCTGGGGCTGCTGTCCCACGGGTCTGAAGGCTCCAGTTAACAACAGCCCTCATTTCTCTACCCTCATTTAAGAAACATTTGAGAGGCAGACAAGAGTCGGGAAGATACAGAGCAAAACATAGGTTTTATACGGATGAAGCTGTGGGAAAATACGGCTTCTTGGCCAAGTGGGTGTCTTCATACTTCACCTCCAAATTAAAAAGACTTACTTGCGGCTGGACGCGGTGGCTCACGCCTGTAATCCCAGCACTTTGGGAGGCCGAGACGGGCGGATCACAAGGTCAGGAGATCGAGACCACCCTGGCTAACCTGGTGAAACCCCGTCTCTACTAAAAAATACAAAAAAACTAGCCGGGCGAGGTGGCGGCGCCTGTAGTCCCAGCTACTCCGGAGGCTGAGCCAGGAGAATGGCGTGAACCCGGGAGGCGGAGCTTGCAGTGAGCCGAGATCCGGCCACTGCACTCCAGCCTGTGCGACAGAGCCAGACTCCGTCTCACAAAAAAAAAAAAAAAAAAAAAAAAAAAGATTTGCTTGTGAAATCGCAGTACATCAGCTGCAGTGACCAACTGCCCGGCAGGGTCTGCCTTTAAGAGTCACTGCATAGAGAGACACCGCTACACACGTGCTTCCCGCAGGCAGCGGCTCCCGTAGTTACAGAAAGCCAGAGCTCATTCTCCCAACCTCTTCCAGATCTAGACCTGCCAGTCTGATGACCCAGGGAGGACGAAGGGCAGGAGACCCAGAAGAGCTCTTCTTACGGAAGGTCTTCCTCTGGAAAAAGGGAGGAAAGAAAGCAAGCTCCCGCCCCGATCCCAAGGCCGGGCCTTCGGTGGTAGAAAAATGCCTGATCATAGTCCTGTGTCTGTGTGGGGAGATTAACCTCTGCTCATCGGCCTGTGCTCACAGCCAAGGTCTGTGGAGATACAAGCGCGATGCAAGGCGGAGCCTCTGATTTCAGGAGATTGCAGCCCAGCTACAGTGATAAAACGCATGGGACAGCTTAGGGAACAATTCACAACATATTATTAACCACTCAAATGAAAGAGATGGATGGCAGGAGGTCTGAGGAAGCACAGTAGGCCGCAGCAGCAGAGCTGGGCTTCCGGAGCAGGTCCTCCAGGTAGCGCTGAACAGATGGGCAGTGCTGGGAGAGGAGGAAGTGCAGGGATTCTTCTGTATGTGTGTGTGTGTGTGTGTGTGTTTGTGTGTGTGTGCAGGAATGAACACAGTATGCAGAGATCCGTGAAGTGTGTGTGCGTGTGTGTTTGTCCGCAAGTGCATGTGTGCACAAGTGAGTGGGAACGGACACAGTGTGCAGAGATGTGTGAAGTGTGTGTGTGTGTGTCTGTGTGTGTGTGTGCAGGAACGAGCACAGTATACAGAGATGCGTGAAGAGTGTGTGTGTGTCTGCACGTGCGTGCGTGCACAAGTGAGGGGAATGGACACAGCGTGCAAAGATGTGTGAAGTGTTTGTGTGTGTGTGTGTGCAGGAATTAGCACAGTATGCAGAGATGTGTGAAGTGTGTGTGTGTGTCTGCATGTGCATGCATGCACAAGTGAGTGGAAACGGACAGTGTGCAGAGATGTGTGAAGTGTGTGTGTGTCACACGTGCATGTGTGCACAAGTGAGCAGGAACGGACACAGGGTGCAGAGATGTGTGAAGTGTTTGTGTGTGTGTGTGTGCAGGAATTAGCACAGTATGCAGAGATGTGTGACGTGTGTATGTGTGTGTCCGCACGTGCACGTGTGCGCAAGTGAGTGGGAACAGACACAGCGTGCAGAGATGTGTGAAGGACTGGCCGGGCCTCGCTGGAGGATTGCAGTGATGGAGAAACAGGCTGGCGTGGATTTGGGCTGCCTGCCCCTGGGTGGGGATTCAGTGCACACACACCACCGCGATGACTGGCTGACCACGTTCTTTCTGCAGCTTTGCCTCTGGGTTGGGGCATATCCCATAACCTTGATTACACATCTGCCAGGTAGGCATTTCGAGTTTTGATCGCAGCTTTGCTGAAGCATCAGCCCTGTCTGCAGCAAAGTGCCGTGGTGCTTGTGGTTTTGAAAAGAGGAGAAGCAAGCCGGGCTGCGTCTGGCTCCCATGAGGAGTGGCTGGCTGGGCCTGGGATCTGGGTGACCGGTAGTATCATTGTGCTGATGGACAGTCGGGCAAGACAAAGGTGGGGGTAGTTTGGCGAGGAATGGATACGATTCTGCTGGGATAGAAGTACTGTTGGAAAATCCCAGCTGTCTAGATGGTGTCAGGACTTATCTGACGAAGGCTGGGATTGATTGGGATTTTCTCACGTATACTCCACATCTGAAGTTTATATCTCTTTCTTAAACCTTAAACTTTTTACAGCCTTGTGTTGAGAGCTGTCATGTGTAGACAGAGTAGATAGAGATAGATGGACCCACAGAGACTCATCCGTGTCGTGTCATTCTCTGTGACTCAGTGATCCACCAGCAAAATATTAATGTGTTTCAGGAGAAATAAACACTAATACACAGGGAAGAATCAAAGAAAAAGAAAGTAGATGTTTAATCCAACCAAAGAAGTAGGTGATTTTGTCATAAATTATGCATAATAGCTTGATGACATGTAATGATGCCATTAAATTAATTTACACCCCAACTGTACAGTAAGTACCTATTATTGGCAGGTTATTCCATGTTAAAATAACATGGAAATGCCTATCCCATTACATTATGTGAAAAACGACACAAAGTGGTATATGAAGCATGCTCATAAGGGTGACCATGTAAAAATTTCCCCCAAAAATGTATTCTTTGGGTTAAGAATTGGAGAGAGTACTTTAAAGGTATGTCTGTTTACTTCTCTTCCATAGTTTTTACATTCATCAAATTCCTTTAGTGAGGAAAACCTACTAAATGAATTTCTGCTCTAGAGGCAGGGCTACCAGCAATCCAGTAAAATTTTCAATTACTCTAAATCAACTCGTCTATCTATCCCAACCCTTTTATTCAAGGATCGAAGTGAGATGAGTGTTTCAGGTGAATTTTCCGCTTGCTTTATTCTTATTCCTGCTGGCGTGAAGGGCTGTGTGTGTTCAACTTATTTGTCTTAAGCACAGGCTGACCTCAGCAAGCTTTGTCACACCCAGCATCACTCAGATTCATACAGCCGGGCTGGGCTCCAGGGTCCCGCACTTGGCAGCTCTCCTCCGTGTTCAATGTGAAATTTGTCTTGTAGATGA
Source organism: Theropithecus gelada (assembly GCF_003255815.1). Taxonomy (NCBI): domain Eukaryota; kingdom Metazoa; phylum Chordata; class Mammalia; order Primates; family Cercopithecidae; genus Theropithecus; species Theropithecus gelada. Next base: position 2,757,730 of record NC_037677.1, on the reverse strand, counting down.
TGTTGAAACTATGGCTTTAGAGGCTGAAATTGTTCACTGAGCAAGGTCCAATGCTTACGACTGAAAAAAGGATGCATTTGGATGTAGTGCATTTTTCTGTAGCCTGTAACAACTTTTTGCCTAGCTTCACTCTGAGCCTCTTGTTCCTCCAGTTACTGCATCCAATCCACATTCTGAACCCCACCGAGGCCATATGCCACCCCCTGTAAATGGCTGTGCAGAGCTGAGTTGGGCCAAGTTAAACTTGGACATGCAGCACACGTTTTGAAGTGGAGCAGGAAGTGAGGGACAGGTGTATGCAAAAGGAAGGGTCTGCCACTCGTCCTGTGACAGTGCTCCTTGAAGATTGAAGGCACATCAAAATGAGTGTTCCTTGTGTGTGAATATTCTACTGTGTCAAGGAATATAAAAATAATGAAACTGTAGAGGAGAGCGCCCTGATTATTGTAAGCATAGGGTTGGCGTTTATTCTTCTATTTCATCCCACGTAAGAAGGCCCTGTCCCCTCAAGTGACAAGCTTCTGTCATTGAAGGGTTCCCAGGCTCCCGGCATCACTCTGAGCCCAGCACATGCAGCGGCCCACAAGCTAATCTCAAACCTTACTTTCCACACATTTAATTTTCAGTGCTGGAGGACAGACAAGAAACAATTATGCAGGCAAACAAGCAATGGAGAGGTGAAGTCTGTGTACTAGAAAGTGACTGTAGGCTCTTTAGATGGGTGGTTCAGAAATGGCCTCTGCTAGGAAGTGACGTGTAAGGGGAGATATGAATGAGAACCAGTCAGTTACACAGAGATGAGAGCTTTCTAGCCAGATGGAATCGTTACTGGAAAAGTTGCAAGGCAAGAATAAATAGGAGATGTTTAAGCACTGTGCCTGATGCAAAAAGAAGAATGCCGGGTGCTGAGGTCGAGGTGAGAACCAGGTGGCACTGTGTGGATGAGGGTAGTCAGTGAGGCCTTTTACTGAGTGCAGTGCTGTGCTGTGGGAAGGTTGGAAGCAGGAAAGCAGCCAGATAGAATTTTCATTTAAAGCATCCTCCCTCCCTGTGGAGCGTGGATTGTCAGGAGGACAGGGGAGAAGCAGGGGGTTCAACCCGGAGTCTTGCTAGCGGTATGGTGAGAAGTCACCAGACACTGATGTTTTTAAGCAGAGAAAGGAAGAAGCCTTGGATCACTGGGCGGTGTGTGAATCAGAGAGGGAATCCAGCCTGGGCAGGGTGGAAAAACCCCATCTCTACAAAAATACATAAATTAGCACGTACCTGTGGTCCCAGCTACTAGGGAGGCTGAGGTAGGAGGATCGCTGGAGCCCAGGAGGTCGAGGCTGCAGTGAGTTGTGATTGCATCACTGCACTCCAGCCTGGGCGACAGAGCAGCAGCCTGTCTCTAAAAGTATATGTAGAGAGAATTGATGGTGATTCCAAGGTGTGGATCTGAGCACTGGGACAGATGGAGTTGGCGTTTTACTGAGTTGAGAGGTTGGGAGAAGTCGGTGGGTGTGGGGAGGTGGGACAGAAACTCCTTTGGTGAAGTTAGCTTGAGCTTCCCCTGAAGCCTCTCCCTGTGGCTTGTAGACAGCGTGTCTTCTCCCTGTGCCAGAGTAGTGGACGGGGACCAGCCAGAGCTACAGAGCCGAGGAGGGTGAGAGGCAGTGATGAGATTCTACACACACAGGGGAGTGTGGTGGCCGTGGGAGGAGGATGGGCCATGCACTCTGCTGGGACACCAGGATCTCCAGGGGGCAGAACATATAGACATTCAATGGCTTCAATTTTCTTCGTGAAATAATAGATGGGTGAGATGGAAAGATTGGAGGTGGCTAGAGATTAAGTGATTTGATTTTCTTTAGCAATGTTCTAAGCAGAGGCAGAAATCATACTAGAAGAGCCTCCCAGGCTCACAGAAACCCCCTTTTCCCAGGTCTCTACAGGTGCAGCATCTGAGTGGGAGACACCAGGCTACACGAGATCTGGGATTTGATTTTATTTGGTTGTTTTACTACAGCTGTTTGTTTCATGCTGGCAGAAGGCTGTGCTGGAAGCTGCCCATGCTTTAGAGCAGGGCTTCCCAACCTCCGACTGCACATCAGCACCAGTCGGCAGCCTGTAAGGAACCAGGCCACACAGCAGGAGGTCACTAGCAGGCCATCAAGCAAGTGAGCAAAGCTTCATCTTCGTTTACAGGCGCTCCCCATCGCTCACATTACCACCTGAGCTCCACCTCCTGGCAGATCCGCGGCGGCATTAGAGTCTCAGAGGAGTGCAAACCCTACTGTGAACAGCGCACGTGAGGGATCCAGGTCACAGGCTCTTTATGAAAATCTAACTAACGTCTGATGATCTGAGGTGAACAGTTCCATCATGAAACCACCCCCGACCCAAAACCAACTCCATGGAAAAATTGTCTTCCACAAAACTGGTCCCTGGTACCAAAAAGGTTGGGGACCACCGCTTTATTTAAAGCAAATTGTTCAATCCCGTCCCTGGTGGACCCCTATTTGGGTCACCTCAGAAACAGACTTTGCATCTTCCGAGTTTAAAGCAGTTATTAGGTTGAACAGCATGAAACTGCTCTTATTCTGTTTTTGAGAAAAATGGCAACGCGTATGGTTCAACCTCATACTTAGAACTGAGATTTCATCTCAGTGATATAGAGGCAGGAAACACAATTGCAGTGCCCTCCCTTTACGTTTGGTGAAGGTTGGGTGAAGGTTGGGTGAAGGTTCAGAATTGCGTGAAGGTTGTTATCTGTGAGAACTCTGACAGGGAAGACAAACGGGTGCAAATGTAAATACACTTGATGTGAAACAGACCCTTCCTGGCCAACTGATACGCTGGCACCTCCTGTTTGTTGCCCATCAGGGGTCCACCAGGGTCCTCAGAGCTGGACTGAGTATCTCAGGCAGGCAGCTTGCCCACCGTCCTTCCTGCCCTGCTAGTACATCCTAGGACCGTCAGAGCTGGATTCCCAGGCAGGCATCTTATCCACCATCCTTCCTGCCCTGTAAGTACATCCCTAGGACCCTCAGAGCTGGACTCTGATTCTCAGGCAGGCAGCTTGCCCACCGTCCTTCCTGCCCTGCAAGTATATCCTATGACTCTCAGAGCTGGACTCTCAGGCAGGCAGCTTGTCCACCGTCCTTCCTGTCCTGCCAGTACATCCTAGGACCCTCAGAGCTGGACTCCCAGGCAGGCAGCTTGCTCACTGTCCTCTCTGCCCTGACAGTACATCCTAGGACCCTCAGAGCTGGACTGAGCATCTTACGCAAGCAGCTTGTCCCCCGTCCTTCCCACTCTGTAAGTAGGTCCTAGGACCCTGGGAGCTGGATTCTCAGGCAGGCAGCTGGCCCACTGTCCTACTGCCCTGCCAGTATGTGCTAGGACCCTTTGAGCTGGACTGAGCATCTCAGACAGGCAGCTTGTCCCCCGTCCTCTCTGCCCTGTGAGTACATTCTAGGACCCCTTGCCTTCTGAATTATATCTTGACCAACTAAAATAAAATTTAAGCTGAAATCAAAAGGCATTTCTAGAAATCTTTTTACCACTTTCTCTAGCAGACCAATACCTAGCATACAGACCTGAGGAACAGATCATCTTTCAACATCTAACCCTCTATGTGACAAAATTATTTCCAAAATTATCATATTAAATATAAAACAATATTAATGACCAGAAAATATCATCAAGAACAAATTTTTTTAAAAAAATTCAGCTTCATACTTCTACATATAAAATCATATTAATAAAAAGTTATGAAAAATATTACACTACAAATATTTCAAAAATACAATAGCTTTTAAAAACTTGGATATTAATGTTTTGTTAACTGTCTGATATAATACTATTAAATGTAAATAATTGGTAGCCAAAAAGTTATTGCTAAAGGCAAAATTTAGAAAATTAAATCATATCACTGATTTAAAATTATACATTTCTTGTTTTTAGTTTTAAATAATAATTTAAAAATGATTAATTTCAATTTTAGATATGTTTTTCTTATTTAGCATAATATTCCATATCTGAGCTAAAATTTGCATTTGTCAAACAAAAATAGTACCTCAAAATTTACGCTGTTTCACTGTTTTAAATTCAAACCACAATACTGCGAGTGTTCTGGTAGAATGAGGGATCTGAGCTCACTCACTTTCTTGTCCTCCTCTTTGCAGTCATTGTGCTATTGCTGTTCATTTGGAATCAACTCTTTCAACTCAAGAGTGTGTAGGGCCTGAGGGCTGGAGATGGGAGCTACGCTTAAAGGGAGCTGGAACGATTCAAGGCCACCTGGAACTCAGTCCTGAATCCACAATGTGTAGCGGGCCCAAGTGTCGGGGCTGGACTCAGTCGTGGAGTCTGCAGTGCTAAGCAGAAGGTAAGGAATGGAAATGTGCCAATCCAAAGCTGATATGTAGTAGCCATTTCGAACATAAACCAAGAAAAGATCTGATCTCCCCCATGGAGAAGTAACCCATTACCAGCAGTGACAGCATGACAGAACGATAATGCAAAACAGGGTAAGTTTTGATACATTTTGTTACTGGTTTTTAAAATCCTCCAAGACAATGCACCTGCTTTTTGCCCATATCTGCAGAGTGTTCCCGTGCCTGCCCTTGTGTGCCATGCTGAGTCTTCCCAAAAGATTGTTCAGTCTCTATGCCCATAGTCATTTAATTCCTTCTAAAGTGCTACTGTTCCATGCACGCGGCAAGGAGGAAGTCAGGTGAGCACCCTAATGAGTAAGGTAGAGTAAGTTAGAGTTCCAGGTAATGCACACGGACACTGCAGCCTCATCAGTATGAGCAACACAGAGTTCTCCTCCTTCACATCACTGGGACGTGGGTTCAGTTTACAATTAGCGTGCAGCCCATATCCCCTTATGTGAGGGATGCTGTGTATTTGTACCTCATGCGGGTAGCCTATTGACAATAGCAGAATACAGCTGTCAAGCAAATTGATGGGGGAAAAATAAAATAATTTGAAAACAAATTACCCATTAACTCCATTTCCCCACAAGCTTATCTGGAATACCAAATAACAGCTGTAGAGTAAGTAGATTAATTAATACTGACGCACAGAAACTCAGTTTCCAAGCCTTTATTGTATTTCTGAAGACATGAAGAGTGCCGAATCCCCTACCTGAACTCCTTGGAGCCAGGGATCTTTTAGAATTCTAAACTTTCAGACTTCAGAAAGGCAGAGCTGTGCCTGTGTTTTATAACGGGTTGTATGGAAAGTGTCCAGGCAGTGTTCAGGAATGAAATGAGGAGTTGGTCCTCATTATTTGCAAATTTCATATTTCTAAATTTCCTACCTGATAAAACATATTTGTAACCACAAAATCAATGCTCACAGAACTTTCACAATTGTTCACAGACATGCAGTGCATCAAAAAACTAATATAAAATTTGCACCACCTGCTGTGCTCACATTCCCAGCCAAGGCTAAGCCAGGCGACCTCTGCCTTCTTGTTTCGTGCTGTGAACAAGTTTCCTTTATGCTCCCTATTTAGAGCCACATTTTTTATTTTATTTATTTTATTTGTTTATTATTAGTATTAGTATTATTATATGAGATGGAGCCTCGCTCTCTCGCCCAGGCTGGAGTGCAATGGTGTGATCTCAGCTCACTGCGACCTCTGCCCCCTGAGTTCCAGTGATTCTCCTGCCTCAGCCTCCCAAGTAGCTGGGACTACAGATGCACGCCACCACGCCTGGCTAATATTTGTACTTTTAGTAGAGACAGGGTTTCACCATGTTGGTCAGGTTGGTCTCTAACTCCTGACCTCAAGTGATCCACCTGCCTCAGCCTCCCAAAGTGCTAGTATTACAGGTGTGAGTCACCACGCCCAACCCCAAGAACCACATTTTTAAAAATGTTGCATTTCTACGCTTTTGTTGATGATGATCCTGTTCAGGATGGCCCGGAGTATACTGCAGATGTGCTGTCTCCTGTCTTTGTGTCTCTGAGCACAGAGGCTGTGATGTGCCTTGTGGAGAAAATACCTGAGTTCCAGAAGCTTCACTCAGGCACATATTCCAGTACTGTTGGCTGTGAGTCCAATGTTCGTGAATCCACTGTGTGTTTTAAACAGAAACACTCTTAAAACGGGGCTGTGCATTGATTTCTTGATGAAAATGTTGAGACCAGAGGCTTTCAGGAACCTAACCCTGTATTTCCCCTAGGAGCAAATGTTCAGTGCTCACCAATTCAGTGTTCACAGAGAGTTTATTGAACAGAATCACCAGGAATACACAGAATTAACCGTCTACTGAGATGGGCACTGAGAAAAACATGAATATTCACACAATAGGAGAGATAAAGGCTTTAAGTAGCCTTATCTTGGTTTAGGTCAAGTTTTGCCAGTATAGTCATGAGTGGATTAACAATGAGGATACATCCTGAGAAACGCATCGCCAGGCAGTTTCATGATGATGTGAGCATCACAGAGTGAATTTACACAAATCTAGATGGTGCAGTCCACCACAAACCTAGGCTGTATGATATGGCCAGTGGCTCCCAGGCTCCAAACCTCTATAGGATGCACTGGACTGAACACTGTAGCCAGCTGTAATGCAGTGGTATTTGTGTATCTAAACATACTTAAACGTAGGAAAGTAAAACTATGTCACTATAATCTGAAGGGACCACTATCATGTATGTAGTCCACAGTGGACAGAAATGTTACACAGCACATGACTGTAATTTATTTCAGGTTAAGCAAGGTGACAAATGAATTGAGAAAAAAAAATTGGTTTTAAACTTCCTGGAGTTTGGAATTGTACCTAGGGGCTGTGATACTCTAGCAGGTGGTGTAAGACCCTCACAGTCTCTACTTAATAAAATAATGTGATTAATTTGCTTAGCAAGTTGACAGTATATCTATATATATAAAGGCTTTGTTTCTTAAAGTTTTTAATTATTGAAAACATATTCTTACAATGGTTTATATTTTTATTTGGTTTAACAAATCTTTTTTTTTTTTTTCTCTAAGTCATGAGAAACTAAGTTTCAATTGGGTGCTGTTGACTTATCACAGATCCAAGATAGTAAGGTACAAATTACAGGAGATTTACTAACGCCACTTCTTGCTCTCCTGGGTTGACAGGGCATAGGCAAAGCACAGAGAAATGAAATCAACAGACACCGTTCAGATCTCACCTAAATTAATAGTTACAGCTTCCCACTCCATCAGATATTTCATCAGAGCTGCTAATGAGGAGTAAATTGGTTGATTTGAGCTGTGCCTCCTCTCTCTCTCCTGGCTCTCCCCCGGGGACAGTGCTAATGAGAAGTGAAATGACCAGAACCAGGCAGCAGAGCAGGAGAGAATCTGCAGCTGACCGGCCCCTGCTTACCTGGCTCTGAACAATGAAGGGCTGCCGTAACACAGAAGGAAAAATAGGAAATTATATAGAGATGAATGACAAAATTTTATTTCTTTTTTTCCATGTTAGGTTTACTTTATCAATAAATATGTGGACATTTTCAAATTAAAAATAAAATCAAGAGACATTTCCATAATTGATGTTTATTTGAAAATTAAGATCTCACACTGCAAATTTAAAAGGCGTAAGATCTGCTTTTGTGTCTTGGTGGTTTGCGCTAAGTATCTTTAGTTGTGTAATATAACGTAATATATCTTATATCATACATATTTTCTCTATGTATTAATTTAATTTGAGGCATACATATATAAAAATGCATATGATATAGAAATAATGTATATAAATAGCTAGACTAAATATATTATATAATATATATTAAATAAATGTATATTATATGTAAATATAAAATATTATTAGATATAGAGCAAATATAGAGCAAATAATTTAACATTTATACATAGAGCATACAACCAAGATGCAAAGGCAGATCTTATGCCTTTTAAATGTACAAGTGTTAGATCTTAATTCCAAGTAAACATTGATTACAGAAATTTCTCTTCATTTTATTTTTAATTTGAAAATGTTCACATATCTAAAATGTCCACATGTTATATAAACATATATATTATTTATATATAGCATATCTGTTAATTTTATGTGAGGCACATGTACATATAACATATATACATATCCACATATTTATTAATAATATTGATAAATATGAGAATATGTGGATATTTATTAATGCATAATATAGATATTAATGTAATATAAGACATACATACATATGTATCCACATATTTATTGATAAAGTAAAACTAAAATATAATAAGAAAAATAAATTAAAATATTACATATGCAGCCTTATATTAATTTAAGACATGACAACCTCTTTGGCTACTTGAGATCATAGAAAAATTTAGAGTGAATTAAGATGCTTTCTCTTTTTTTGATGAATTTTATTATATCTAGCTTTAAATACATAGCTAGTATGGGAATCACTTGAAAAATCATACATGAATTAAATTATTTGATTTTTTTTAATTTTAGAAGTGTTAAGTATGTATTTAAGTACACCTCTGCTTTCCTGATTAGTCTTCAGTGATTCACATCATCAGTTACAATTCAGTCCAAAATCGTCAAAGGAGTAATAGCTACAACTTCTTTGTTGCATGAGTACACAAATACAAGAATTGTGACATATACTTTTATATATATATGTGTGTGTGTGTGTAGGTATACATGCATACATATAATAGAAATAAGTGTGTGTGTGTGTATGTATATATATAGTATTTTAAAGTAGATATTATCCCTGCTAACCTAATCAGTATGACTGTCGATAGTATACGAAATGACTACTTTGATTTGGAGTGCAATTCAGTATTTACTCAAACATTGATGGATAAGAGCCAAATTTAGTCTTAGACATAGTGTAAGTAGTCTGGGAAGAATGGGAGAAACAGTGGAAAATGTAAAGTTTGTCATTATGTGCCTACAAATCATCTCTGTTTCTTCAACATAGGGGAAGTTCTAAATATAAGAGTGGTCTTCTGTGCACGACATCACTGTCAATCTCCGGTTTTCCGCGGCAACACTGCCATGGTTCCTAGGCACCTGCTTTCTCCCTACTTTTATGAGAGTGTCTGAGCCCTGACCAGACCTGGGGTAAGAAAAGAACATCAGTGCTTCTGTGTGCCTGGGTTCCTGCCACTTACAAAAGCTCCTTTACAATGTCTCTCACTCGGTTTCCTTGACTTATTGGCAACAAGAGTGATATTTCTTGGACTTTGGAAAACGATACTGCTTTTGAGTAACTAGTAGCCAATATCGGAGTAGAGTGGAAATGCTTGGACCAAGATCCAGGCCATAGATGACAGCATCTGTGAGCCCACACCTGTGATTCCCACTAACATTAAGGTAGTAAGGAATTCAGAACAGCCGAGAACAGCCAACAAACAACTGCCCAATTACTAAATAGGGAGCTGGAAAAAAGGAGGCATTTTCTACATGGGGAGTGAAGGATTTGGGCCACAAAACTTCATTGACATGAAGTAGGCTCAGGCACAAGGAGTGGGGAGGAAAGGTCTGCAGCCACCTGGGGTTGGAGACTGCAGCCGCTGAGCAATGCCAGCTTTTCTTTTTTTTTTTTCTTGTGTTTTGGAGTGTAAATTTCTCAGTCATGTTCCTTTTCAAAGAGAATTGTTTGCATTAAACTCACACACACAAGGGCCCTAGGTATTCACATTCTGTTAGAAAGAGTGGACTACCACTTCTGGGGTCCTCCGGGAGGTGCAGCTTCCTGGGAGTCTGCTTTCCAGGTGTCCTGGATAACTGAGGATGCTACAGTGATCGCTTTTCCCCTGCTATTTCCCTAAGGGTTGATAATTTATTGACTATCTTTCAACTCAAGTTGTCTTGTAATACTACTGTGTTCAGCTTATCAGAGGAAGCTCAAACGTTTTTCTCATGACTTGGGAGATTTGGGTCACCAGACTCGATGAAAACACACACTGGTGGACTTGAGTATTATTCATAATTTGTTTTTCCCTCCCTTAGATTATTTGTCCCCATCCTCACCACAGATCCCGACAGAAGGAGGGTCCTCACTCACTGAATGATAGGCTTGGCTGAGTGACTTGCTTTGAACACTAGAATGTGAGCGAACGTGCCCCTAGGAGCAGGAGGCTTCAATGCAACTTCAAAGTCTGGAGCAGCTTCTGTGCTCCCACCTTCTCTCACCCTCAAGGACATTGCGCCCTCACTGTGGGTCCTAGAATAAGAAGGTCCACGATGCAGGCAACCTGCAGTGGCTCCACAGCCCAGAACAGAGGCCCAGCCAACCCTCAGCCCTTAATTAACGTAAGAAACAAATGTTTGTTGTTGTGAGCCACTGAGATTTGAGGGCTGTTTGTTACATGGTGAGTTATATGTGACTGATACACTAAAGGGAAGATGAGAGAATAGCATACTAGGCAAGAAACTGAAGAGAGTAGAATTAAACAGCCAAACCAAGTGTCTTAGTTATCTACTGCCTCAATGATGTAAGACAACAAACCATGTTGAAACTCAGTGTTTTACAAGGGGCCTCAGTTACCTCATAAGTCTGTGTGTCCAGGCAACTGTGGCTGTTCTCAGTGGGTGAGTTTTTGGTCTCAGCTAGATTTGCCCACCAATCTGGCAACAGGGTGGATATTGATAGAACTGTGGAGACCACTAAGGTCTCATTCTTCACAGGCTCCCCTGGGCAGGCTCTGAGGACAGTCACAGAGTGCAGGAGCAGAAGGGGGACATACACATGGGCTTTGCCAAGGCTCTGCTTGAATCACATCGGGTGACCTCCCACCCAAGCACCTCATAGGGCTGAGCCTGGCACGAAAGGATGCATGGAACACCCCGACCAGATAGGAGGACGCTACAGAGCCATGCGATGAAGGGCGGGGACACTGGAAAGGGTGAAGACTTGGGGATGCTTGGTAATTTGCCACGTCAAGTTTAGACACAAGACATAGGAGGAGGTCAAATTCAGCTAAGGGGAAGGAAATACATTGGGTGTGACGTAAGAGGATATGTGAGGCTTTAACTCCTGGGGCCCATCTGATGATTTAGCTTTGTAAAGACTATTAACCTTGCCTAGTGCTTTCTTGCAGATGCTAGTAACAATCCTTCATCACAGGATCTAACCAAAACGCACATTCGAGTTCATACTCAAACTGGTTACTCTTAGATAAAACCAAGGGTTGGTGTATTCTCTGACCTGTCTTCTTCCCAACTGTGCAGCCAAGCACACAAGCTCAGAGGCTGCAGGAAAGGCAAGACAAGGCTAAGCATAGTCTATGAACACGATGTGAAAGCGTGTTACTTAGGCGTCTGAGTTTGCTTTTAGATAAACTAGGATTTTGCATGGGATGAGGAGCCTAGAGGCACAGCTACCAAGAATATATTTTGTGATAGATGGTGACTTCCTACTATTTGAGAGCTGATGAACAAAAGCTAAGAATGTTTCACATAACGAGGGGCTCTCATTACAGCTGTTGTGGTTTTTGAGGTTGACAGTTCATATCGGTAATCAAAAAACAGACAGAGTTTCTATGGTTACATTCTGTATAATTTAGTATCGAAAATCTGTAAAGCGTATTTCCCCTGATAAATTGATAATTTTGTTTTCTTAGACAAACCATGAACATTTGTACAGGGGAAGGTGCTTAGTTCTTAATGGATTCATTCTTGCTACTTATAAAAGTATTTCTTTGAATTTGCTTATAATTGAATAAGATTTTTTTTTATTTTACTAAACTGATTATTTTATTCCTAATACTGTTATGTTCATTGAATTGAGTGACAAGATCATTAGAAAGAAATAAACAATAGCAAAATACTTTTCCTTGGTTGGCTTGTTGTTATTGTTGTTGTTTGAAACGGTTTTGTTCTGTTGCCCAGACTGGAGTGCAGTGGCATGATCCTAGCTCACTGCAGCCTCGAACTCCTGGGTGCAAACGATCCTACCACCCTGGTCACATGAGTAGCTGGGGCTACAGGCATGTGTCACCAGGCCCAGCTAATTTCTTTAAAATTTTTGTACAGATGGGGTCTTGCTTTGTTGCCCAGGCTGATCTCAAACTCCTGGACTCAAGTGATTCTCCTGTCTTGGCCTCCTAAAGTGCTGGGATTACAGGTGTGAACCACCTCGCCTGGCTGCAAAATACTTTTGGATCTTCAAAAATTGTTAAGGGCTCGGAAAGAGTCCCATTCCCAGGGCTTTCCTACCTCAGCAGGATGTCCTCGTCTGCGTGGTACGATGCAGAGTGTTCACAAGCCACTGCCTTCAGTACCTGTGGCTGAGGCCAGAGGGAAGATGCTAGGAAAACCCAGGACCACTGAGCAGTCTCAGGGAAGGGGTGCATGTAGGTTTTCAGCATGGCCCACCCTTTTCTGAGCTGTGACCAGTTATAGATGAGCCCATCAAAAACGTGCATTTCTGTTAAAATTGTTTGGTTTCTAATATCTCCTCTTGACTCTTTCTTATTGTTTCCATCTTTCAGCTTACCTTACCCTTCTTGCACAGCACCTGCCTTTTCCATTCTAGCCCTTAGCATATCAATCCGAGTTGTTTTAAATTCCCTTGTCTGAGAATTCCGAGCCCTCTGCCATGTGTGATTCTGGTTCCGAAGCTCACCTGTGTGTTTTGTCTCTTAGTACATCTTGTAGTTTTTTGTTGAAAGCTACAAGATATGTAGTTGTTTGAGATATACATACATACATAAATGTACTGAGATCCTGCTTCTTGTGGAAGTTTCTGCTCGTAAGTGAATTTCTGCTCTGGGGAGCTGTGATTTTCTGTTTCCACCTCACTCTCCAATTTGAGGGACGGGGATTTGCACTGTGACCTCAGTTCTCTCTGACTCTAAGGAGTTGTTGATTTTCAGTTTGTTGAGCTTTTTGTTGTTTGTTGTTTCAGAATGGAGTGACAACTTCCCAGCTTCTTACACATCATGCCAGAAACGGAAGTGTACGTGGCCGTCCTGTATCCAGCAGGTCTTGGTTACTCCTTAAATAAGGTATAAATGGCACCTGCCATTAAATAAAGCAGCTGATAAAGACACATTTTGGGAGATCGGTTGAACAGAGAGTATCCACATAAATGTGTGAACTCACTCATGTTACTTCCTCTCCCCAACAGTGCCCGTATACACTTCCCAAATAAAGCTTCTGTTGGCAATGTGGAATTTGCTTAATGTTAGAGGAAGAAAAAAGTTATGTGATCATAGCAAAGTAGAACTTTATTTTATTTGGCCCTGTAGACATTTAGAGGAGCATTGAGGAAACAGAGACAAGTACCTGGGACTCTTATGCTAAGTGGAATAGCCCGGCACAGAAAGACAGATACTGCATGACCTCAGTCACATGTGGAATCTAAAAATCCAGTCTCATACAAACAAGAAGTAGAAAGGTGTTATCAGAGGCTAGAGAGCAGGAGTGGCAGCGAAAGGGTGGACACTGATTAAAGGGTACAAAGTAGACCAGAGGAATAAGTTTTGGTGATCGATTTCACTGCATGGTGACCACAATTTATAATAATGTACTGTATATTTCAAAATTGCTAAAAGAACAGATTTTTGACATTTTTGCCACACACACACACACACACACACTGATAAGTTGGTGAAGTCACAGATTTGTTAATTATCTCGGTTTAATCTTTCTACAATTTATATGTATACACACATCAAAATATCACATTGTACCCTACTGATATATACAATTATTGGTTGTCAATTAAAATAATAAATTAAAAAACTTGCAGAAATAAGGTCTTTGAGGCAGCACAGTGTTGTTCAGTCTAGAAGAGATAAGACTTATTCTCTGTGACTATATTACCAAATTATGCCCCCTCCAGGGAAGAGTAAACATCGTACTGCAAAATGCACAGTGCTTTGTCTGGTGTTTGCTGTTACCAATAAATATTAGCAATGATGGTGAATGTTTTATCCTGTTCTCTTTGCTTATGGCACAGTGCCTGGCATACGATGGGTCTGCTGAAGGAAAAAAAATGAATGAACTTCATTATGTAAAGCGGACTGACCTGATATTCTTTCTTCTCTCCAGAAAATAGAACTTGAGAACATGGGCTTACATTTGTACAGTTAGTTGAAGTTAATTATAAGAACTAACCCTTCTGGTATTTCTGGGAGAATTTGCTTGGAAAAGTCAAGCACTTTATTTCTCATCAAATATTTAAGATTGGGAAGATTTAATTTTAATCCTACTTGATAGTTCTTGGGTCAACTATAAAATTATAACATTTAAAAATCACTTCAAAGGATTTTTCTTTTACAAAGATTATCCCACTTGGCTTAAAAAAGAAACAGATCATTATTTGAGGAATCATTCTATTGTTACATTCCCTCCATAGCTTTGCTGAAGACATTAACCTCGTCCCAGAGATAATCCACTTGTAATATTCACTGTTTCCTCCGGATTTCAGAGTAAAAGATGAGCAAATTCCTTCTTAGGTTTCTTTTTCCCCCTTAGTGGTTTCTTTTAAAAATGAAAACTTATTTAGAAGTGGAAATGTCTTTTTCTTTACATTCTAAAATTATAATAACATGCAAAAAATGAGCTCTGAAAAACCAAAGTTGGGCATTGGGACACATCCCGCATGTCTGATGAGGTGGCCCCCCGTCGCCAAGGGATAGAGTTCTTGTAATTAACCAGTAGGCTTCCAGGTCTGGCTCCTACCCACGTTCAAGTCCAGACAAGTGGTTCATCAAGTGCAAAACAGCTTACATTAGTGCTTTGAAAGTCGAGTGACAGACACAGGAAAGAGTACTTTGGTGGAGCACTCGGACTGTCCCCACACCCCATCCCCCCTCTCCCTCTGAGTCTTGGTGAGAGCTGCTTGGGCGAGAATTGCCGCCGAAGAACCTGACTTCTGGGGGGCTGCATGCTCCCCTGCCCCACATCGCATGCACAGGGGGCTGCTGGTGACAGAGGCCAGCCGCGGGAGGAGGCCATTCCGCATAGACGTTTCCACCGAAATGGGTTATTTCAGCGTCGTTGGTCACAGATTCTGTGGTTTTCCAGTGATTCATCTTACTATTAATAATGTCAGAGAATTTTAGGCCCTTGAATTAAATAATGATAAATAGGAACCATGGAGTGCGCCGGGCGAGGCCGTGCTGTTTATTTCAGCGTGCAGCACTGTCAGGCCTGATAAATCGGCTCCCTGAAATAGTTTATAAAGTATTGAATTGATGTGGCCGTTGGAGAGGGAGAGAATTAATGTTATGAAATAGGCCTGCAACCTAGATTGGATGAAAGCGGAGGAAAGCCTTTTATATAAATGCTGTGTCTGTGGAGGAAATGGTTGCCACCAGAGGTGAGTGAGCTCCCAGGGGAATAATGAGCTTCTGTGATCTCGGGGGTGGCAGGTCAGGCAAGGGGAGCTGGGGGGCCGGGAGGGCCCAGGGCTGGCAGCACGAAGGGGGGTTGAGGCTGTTCTTTTATAGTCCTAAGCAGGAAGGATGAAGGATGCAGGAGAGAAATGAAAGGCTGTTTAAAGAGGGAGTGGAGGTTTTGGCTCTGCACGGCCAATATTTACAAGCGTCATGTCAAAGAAAGGCAGCCCCGGCTCCATCAACACTGAGAGCCCCTTCTCACCTCCCTCTTCCAGGCCAGACTCAGCACAACCAGCCTGTACCAGCAGGTATCTTAAAATCCTGTCATCCTGAGATTTAGGCTACCCATAATAATTATCTCGTTAGGTCTTTACAGAGAAAATAAGGCTGATTTTATTTTTCACATTTCCGTAATCAATAACATTTTTGGAAATGCATAGACCACATGAGGGAACAGAAGGCATTGGAAATGTGCTAATTTATAAGTACTATGAAAATATTCGTTCCATCCATCATTAGTGGCATTTTCCTAAAATTGAAGCTTGGATTCCAATTTGTTTGATGATAGGAAGGGTCAATTTTTCAATGTCTCTGAGGAGTGCACCTCGGACTTAGTGACTCACTTGGCCTCTGAGAATCATCTGAAGACAGCAATAAAGGGCTTTCGGAGATCGCCCTCCATGTCCTTATTCATGTAAGATACATGTGTTAATTTGCCCTGCAGGGAAGAGTAAAGCAGATCAACAACCCCCCAAATCCCTCAGGTTTTAATAGCTTCTCATGTTGCATATATATATATATATATATATAATAATTATTATTGTTATTATTTTTGAGATGGAGTCTTGCTCTATTGCTTAGGCTGGAGTGCAGTGGCACCATCTCAGCTCACTGCAACCTCCACCTCCTGGGTTTAAGCAATTCTCTGCCTCCGCCTCCCAGTGTAGCTGGGGTTATAGGCATGCACCACCATGCCCGGCTAATTTTTGTATTTTTAGTAGAGATGAGGTTTCACCAGGCTGGTCTCAGCCTCCCAAAGTGCTGGGATCACAGGCGTGAACCACTGCGCTCAGCCAATATTTTTAAAAAGTGAATAATGTTACACTTTTATCAAAATGGGTTAACCCAAAGGCAGTAGCACCAGGAAGTCCAGCCCCAAAATGACACCTCATTTGCCACGTTTCTCCTTCATTAGGGCTTTTATGAACGCCCGTGGAAAACATAGAAGACAGGCCTGCCATTGATCGTGACTTCTGAAAATGTGAGCTAGAAATGTCCACACACAAAATGGCTAGAAAAAGGGCTGGGTGCGGCGGCTCACACCTGTAATCCCAGCACTTTGGGAGGCCACGGCGAGTGGATCACCAAGTCTGTTTGCTCAGCCTTTGCCTCCGAGGAACCTCCCCAATCCTGGCAAACTGGGACAGTTTTTTGCCCTAATAATATAAAACTCTCCATCACGAATGCCTTGCTTAGAGTGTGGAGCATCAGTACGGGCTCAGCTTTTTGTTATTTTAACCAGTTTTTGCATTTTTGCAGACTTTACCTTTTTAAGTCAGACTGCCACATCTAAAGGTGCAAACTGTTCCCTCCCTAGAATGATATAGAGTCAGGGTAATTTAGCTTTTCCATGATGAGAGGGGACTGGCACACAAAGAAGTCACTGTTCAGGGTTCCACTCTGAAATATTTCCCCTGTGAAACTGAGAAGGTTCACCCCAAAGCTGCAACACTCTTGGTTTCTCTAGTTCTCTTCTCTGGTTGGTGTGGTTCCTTTGTGTGACCTATCTCAGCCATTCCCCTTGGTGCTGTTGACCTCCTCTGTAGGTGATTTTCTGCCTTACTTGGTGGGCAATTCTAACTGAATAGGACCAAAGCAGAAATGTCAGCTTCTCCTCCAGAGGCCGACCCTGCCATTTTGGGGGCAGGTTTTTCATTCTCGGAGAGTCTCTATTTACAGTCAAGCTGATGGCCACGTTCAAGATGACTGGTGCTGCTGAGAGTCTGATTTTCAGATTGGCTTGGTGCTACTCGGCTGTGACTGATCTGCAAGCAGAGGTAAACAAGGTGATCTGGGATTTAAAATCTTAGAAAGACAGGGTTTGGGCGATTTTTCTGACCTGAGTTAATTTGGCTTGTCTGGATTAGGTCACTATGGAGTCAGCTTTTCTTACTCAGAAATAATTGCCTCCTTGGGGGTAAGCTCATGGGCTGTATGGCAGGCTAGAGAGGGAAAAAAAGAGCTAAACAAAAGAGAGATGCAATCACGTATAATTTTCTTACCTAGAAATGTTATTTATGATAGAAAAGCAAGGGATGTTTGCATTCAGCCTGTCGGTCGACATAGGTTTCCCGTCTCTGAGGGAAGGCATTGATTTTGAGAGCCACTGTGGGTGAAAGATGGAACACTCTAGATTGACTCCCTGAACTGATTGCTCTTTCAGGGCCGACCAACCTGAGCCATGTTTTACATATTTAATTTAAAGCACATGGTTAGTTTCACCGGAAGGGTCCACCTTGACGTTTAAGAACGTAGAACTCCTGGAACTTTCTTGCTCTTTTTTTCTGAGGGTTGCAGAGCTCTCTAAATTGGGAGTAATCTTGCATAGCCTGTGGGCTCTTTTACGTGGCCCAACAAGGAAAAAGATGCGGCAGCAAGTAAGGGGTTGTTAAACGTAACGGGCAAGCCATGTCAAGAGCCGTAAAGCAGTCGGATGCGTGAGCGCTGAGCTGGGCTTTTATGAACACGTTGAGAGCCTTGTCTCATACCATGCAGGCACTGATGCCTGGGAGAAGGGGTGGCAGCCTGCTCACTGGATCCAACAAAGTCAATACCAGTTATGCTTACTGCACGGTGGAATGGATACCAAAGAAGAATGAGACACACCCCATGCTTAGGAGAGAGCGAGTTAATAATTTGGAAGGGCTGGGCGTGGTGGCTCATGGCTGTAATCCTAGCACTCTAGTGGGTGGAAGCAGGGGAATCACTTGAGGTGAGGAGTTTAAGACCAGCTTGGCCAACATAGTGAAACCCTGTCTCTAGTAAAAATACAAAAAAAAAAAAAAAAAAAAAAAAAAAAAATTAGCTGGGTGTGGTGGCAAGCACCTGTAATCCCAGGTACTCAGGAGGCTGAGGCAGGACAACTGCTTGAACACAGGAGACGAAGGTTGCAGTGAGCTAAGATTGTGCCACTGCAGTCCAGTCCAGGTGACAGAGTGAAACGCTGTCTCAAAATAATAATAAAATTAATAATAATTAATAATTTAGAAGGGAGTCAAGATTTACAGCTGTCTGATGATCACAGATCTAGAAAAATAACAGTATATGAAGTGGGTAGGATTTGTTACACAGGAGAGTTAAGAAGCTCAGAGGAAGTCCTCTGCTCATCCAATCTATTTTCTATCTATTCTCTGTGCTAAATAAGAATAAAATGTACACAGTGCCTCACAGCCCAGGAGGACTGATGTGATGTGGGCCCTGCCTGTGTCTTTCACATGTCTTCTCACCAGCCTGTGCCACACACTCATCATGCTGCTGTCATGTCAATTTTATCTGTATTGTTCAGATGGGCTGAGACATTTTCTACCCCAGGACCTTTGCACATGCTTTCATTCATGTGCCTGTAGCTTTTTTTTTTTTTTTTTTTTGCTTCCATTTTTCTTTTGAGGGCTTACTTCCTCTTATCTTAGAAACATCATATTAATATTGTCTCCCAGGGATGATATTCCCTGTCCTCCATTAGAGTATAAGTCTCATGTCATCCAGAGAACATCACTATTTATCTATCATTATCTTAATCCTCTTTACCTGTGGGAGAATGTATCACAGTCTGTAATTATTGTATTCCCTTTATCTGCTTTTTGTTTCTATCTACAACGTAATGTTACTGAAGAACTGTCTTTTTAATTTTGTTTTCATCCCTATAAAACTAAGACTGAATATAGTGCCTGAAACATAGTAGTCATACAGTAAATATCTGTGGAATGACTGAAACTGTTATTTTCACTTTATTTTTCTTTCATGATATTACAGCATTTAGAGATTTGACTGGCTGCAGAAACATGATTTTAAAAGCTGCATCCCATGAGGACTGCCAAATGCTGTTAGTGCTTTATTATGATTTGGTCCAATCACATTTATTTTCTTCTAGATGTGTATTAGGATAAGAAAATGAAATGAAGCCACGCAGAGAAGAAGAGTAGAATTGGGCACTTCCTATAAAGGCTTGAATGGAACACAACAGTAAGACAGCTTGGGAACATCAGAGAGCTCAGGGCCAAGGAGTGAGAACAGAAATGAAGACAGAGATGCCAGAGGCTGGCGGTGCCTCCTCAACACTACCGAGGCACAACAAGGCGCTCTGTTTTATTCCTTCTCTCTCCTCTCGTTCCATCTTCTTGACAATTTTTTTCAGAAGATGAAAACCATATTTTTGTACTTATTTTTACATTAAAATAAATATAATTTTATTATGTAAATAGCAATTTGATATTTACATATATACATCTCTCTGTCTCAAAATAAAGAAGGAGAAAAAATTCTTCCTATATCTTATTACCACACCCTGACTTCAATTTCACTCTCCTCAGAGAGGTAACTGCTGTTGACAGTTTGAAATACACACTTTCAGACAATTTTCTCTCCATTTGTAAGTTTCTATTGCATCTTTGTATTACTATTTTATTGATTTCTGCACTTTTCTTGATTATTTTCTATTACCTACTTTCTTTGGGTCTATCTTCTTGTTTTTTGGGTACATTCTGAAGTTGAATGTTTAACTCATCAATTTCTGCCTTTCTTATTTTTTTGAGGCTAATTTTTTCCTAAGTAGGGTTTCAGCAGCATACCACAATTTTTAAAGTTTTTCGTTGCAACTTATTCCAAAGTATTTCCCATTTACTTTATGATTTCTTCTTTGAGTAATACAATATTTATGTGAGTTTTAAATGTATGAATTGTTTTGGTTTGTTTTTAGGCATTTTGTGATTTATTCCTAAATTAATTGCATTCTAGTTAGAGAAGTGCAGTTAACCCTTGAACAACATATGCTTGCACTGCAAGGGAACCCTTCCAGGCAGATTCTATTCCACCTCTGCTACCCCTGGGACAGCAAGACTGACCTCTCCTCTTCCTCCACCACTTCAGCTCATTCAATATGAAAACAAGGAGGATGAAGACCTTTATGATGATCGACTTCTACTTAATGAATAGTAAATATACTTTCTCTTCCTTATGATTTCAATACCATTTCTTATGTCTAACTTTCTTCATTGTAAAAATACCATATATGAAACATAACATATAAATTATGTGTTAATTCACTATATTATTGGTAAGATTTTTGGTCAGCAGCAGGCTATCCGTGGTTAAGTTGTTGGAGAATTGAAAATTAGTCCGGGGACGGTGGCCCACGCCTGTAATCCCAGCACTTTGGGAGGCCAAGGTGGGTGGATCATTTGAGGTCTGGAGTTTGAGACCAGCCTGACCAACATGGTGAAACCCATCTCTCCTAAAAATACAAAAACTAGCCAGACATGGTGGCATGGGCTGTAATCCTAGCTACTCGGGAGGCTGAGACAGAAGAATTGCTTGAACCCGGGAGGTGGAGGCTGCAGTGACTGAGATAGTGCCACTGCACTCCAGCCTGGACTACAGAATAAGACTCTGTCTCAAAAAAAATACAAATAAAAATTATACACAGGTTTTCAACTGTCCAGGGGTCAGGGCAGTCCTGTGCTGTTCAAGGGTTAATTGCCATTTGCATTCTCTGATACTTACGCATATTTGTGTGTGTCAGTTTTCACACATGCATAAGAGGCCTGTTTACGTCATGGTTGGTTTGTTCAGCTTCTGTCTATGGTTCTGTCAGGTTTTCTTTGTCTATTCTGATGTTTCTAGTTGTATACAAGTTAGACTGGTTCTAACTGCTTAGAGGATTGGACCCTTCACCACTACACATGGAGAAGCAGAAGGAAGTAGCAGTTCAGAACATAAGCTCTGACGTTAGAGGATCCAGCTGGGTAAACCTGGGTAAGATATGGAACTTATTAGGATCTCTACTTCTTCATTTATGAAACAGAGAAAAATAATAGTACTAGTGCTCATACTCTTGTTGTGAGAAGTAAATGAGTTAACATATCAAATCACTCATAAGAGGGCTCCACCAAAAATAGGCACTATGAAAGTGTTAACTACTACTACTACTACAGAAGCTACTTCTATTTGTATTACTTCTACTAATAATAGTATTATTGCTACTACTTCCTGGTTGCTATTACTCTGTTGATATGGTTTGGCTGTGTCCCCACCCAAATCTCATCGTGAATTGTAGCTCCCATAATTTCCACATGTGGTGGGAGGGACCTGGTGGGAGAGAATTGAATGATGGGGGCTGTTTCCCCCATGTTGTTCCCATGGTAGTGAATAAGTCTCAAGAGATCTGATGGTTTGATAAATGGTTTCTGCTTTCCCTTGGCTCTCATTTCCATTTCTTGCCTGCTGCCATGTAAGATGTGCCTTTCACCTTCCACCATGACTGTGAGGCCTCCCCAGCCACGTGGAACTGTGAGCCCATGAAACCTCTTTTTCTTTATAAATTACCCAGTTTTTGGTATGTCTTTATCAGCAGCATGAAAATGGACTAATACATATGTCATGACACTTTTTAATTTAATGATTCTTTTGTCTTTATATATTTTGTCTAATCAATATGCTTTCATGTGTACCTTAATTTGGATTACAATTTGCCTAGTATGTATTTTTCAGTCTTTTATATTCCTCTATAAAGTTGTTACATTTACTACTTTTGTAAGTGGAATTTAACAAGGTTTATTAAACTAAGTCAATCTGACAACTCCTGCTTTTCATCAGACAAGTTTAGCCCATTTGCGTTCACTGTGTGTGGTTGACTCTACTTTTACAAATAGCCAGTCTTTCCCAGTGGGAAATTACCCCCCACCCAGCCCTGTTAAATTTGGGGGTGGCCTTGCAGCTCACTTGGGCCAGTGGATATGAACAGGACTGAAGTCTGTTGGTCAGGGCAGGAGTTGGATGGGCTGGCCAGATTCTGCACTTCCTTTCCATCCACCTTGATGTTGGCAATGTTCCACAAATGACTCCTCAGATAGCCTCAGCCCTGGAGTGAAAATAGGAACAAAACAGAGCAGAAGCCCACTGACCTGTGAAGGACACATAACTTAGAGATAAACATTTCCCCGCTGCGAGGAAATGTGTATTCCCCGGCGTATTGTAGCAAGTTTGTACTGATGGGCCCTGATGTGTGCTACTTTTACCTTAACTTCTACCACCTTATTAGGTATTGTGTATTTCCCTGATTTTTCTTTGCTTTAAAGTTATCTTTATCCCTTTACGCCTTCTTTCAGATTGATTAAATATCCTGTTTCAACGAACTTTTTCTGTCTACTATGTAATTTACATACGATGGAACTCACAAATCTCGTGTTACAGTTCTTTTAGTCAGAACAAACCCACACATACACCCAAACCTGCTATGAAGACATAGACTGTTTCTACCAACCTGAAGTTCACTCATGGTTCTTTATAGTCAGTCTCAGCCACTTCACCAAGACAACTGCCATTCCGATGGATTTTACCTGTTTTGGAACCCATATAAACAGAATCGTGCAATATATGGAATCATGCGATATGTCTTTGTGTCACTTATTTTGTTTAGAGTAATGTTTTGAGATTCTTCCAGGTTATTGAGGGAAGTACCTCACTTCTTTTTTGAAAAATCATGGAGTAGCATTCAGTTGTATAAATATACAATTCAAGGCTGGGCGCAGTGGCTCATGTCTGTAATCCCAGCACTTTGGAAGGCTGAGTCGGGTGGATCAGGTGAAGTCAGGAGTTCGAGACCAGCCTGGCCAACATGGCAAAACTCTGTCTCTACTAAAAATACAAAAATTAGCCAGGCATGGTGGCCCATGCCTGTACTCCCAGCTGCTTGAGTGGCTGAG
This sequence comes from Theropithecus gelada, assembly GCF_003255815.1. Classification (NCBI taxonomy): domain Eukaryota; kingdom Metazoa; phylum Chordata; class Mammalia; order Primates; family Cercopithecidae; genus Theropithecus; species Theropithecus gelada. The sequence goes on along the minus strand of NC_037677.1, from coordinate 2,734,468 downwards.
GCGGGAGGATCACTTGAACCCAGGAGGCGGAGGTTGCAGTGAGCCGAGATGGCTCCATAGCACTCCGGGCAACAGAGTAAGAATCTGTCTCAAAAAACAAAACAAAACAACTATATATATATACACACATATATATACACACACATACACACACACATATATACATATATATACATATACACACATATATACACATATATTTATACACACACACTTACATATATGAAACGATTTAATCTTTTCTTGATGTGTATTTGTTTCCAGTTTTCTCTTAGTAGGAATAAGGCTGTTATGAACCTTCTTCTCTAAGTCTTTTTGTGGGTACATGTTTTAGCTTGTCTTGGGTAAACACCTTACGGTAGAACTTCTGATTAATTTGGTACATGTATGTTTAACTACTTAACAAACTGCCAAACCATTTTTCAGAGCATCGTTTTACACTCTACCACCAGGAGGATATGACACTTCTAGCTGCTTCAGTTCCTTGCCCAGTTTGAAGTTTCTAACTTTTCAATTTTAGCCATTCCAGGGCTGTGTTTTTGTTATCTCACTGTAGGTTTAATTTGCATTTTCCTAATGATTAGTAATGTCAAACATCTGTGCTTATGCTTATTTACCAACGAAATATCATCTGTGTCATCTTGTGTGAAGTATCTATCTGCTGGAGGCTTTTGCTCATCAAAAACTTGGATGATCTATTTTCTTTGACATTTAAGAGTTTATTGTATATTCTGGACCCAAGTCTTTCATGCTATGTAGGTATTGGAAATATTTTCTCCTTGTCTGTAAGTTGCCAATTTATTTTTTAATGGTGTCTTCTGAAGGAAGAAGACTGACTTTTAAAAAAGACTGACATACACATACCACGAAATTCACCTTTTAAAAAAGTACAAGCAATTACTTATGTTATAGTTAACATAAGGAAAAAGAAGTAGGGGGAGGACAAGAGAAAGGACCAAATAAAAGGAAGCAACATGAGCTTCAGAGAGAGATTCAAGCAGAAAAAATGAATAGAAAGTAGTCCAAATCTTCACATATGAGAGATGGATCCCAGTAACGCAGGGAGATTAACTGAAGCCATCTTTGGTTTTGAACGCTGTCTGAATAGAGTTGTTTTGAATGGCAAATGATGTGAACGACTCACCACAAACTTTCTTAGCAACACTAGAGAGTGAGGGATGACACATTTTGTCGTCATTTTTAAATATTTTCTATTTTCATATCGGTATGTATATTGCACTATAATATACATACCATGAAATTCACCTTCTAAACATATACAATTTGGTAGTGATCAGCGTACTTAGGAGAAAAAGAAACCCTGGACAAATTAGCAGTCTTTACCCATTCCCTCCCCACTTCAGTGTCTTATAATCACTGATTTGCCTTGTATTAGTCTGTTCTTACACTGCCATAAAGAGCTACCTGAGACTGGGTAATTTATGAAGAAAAGAGGTTTAATTGACTCAGTTCTGCAGGCTTAACAGGAGGCATGGCTGGTAGACCTCAGGAAATTTAAAATCATGCAATCATGGTGGAAGGCAAAGGGGAAGCATTCACTTCTTACCTTGGCAGAGAGAGAGAGCGAGAGCGAGAGAGAGTGAGCGCGAGTGAGAGCGCAAGTGGAGAGGTGCCACACCCTTTTTTTTTTTTTTTTTTTTTTGAGATGGAGTCTCACTCTGGCACTCAGGCTGGAGAGCAGTGTTGTAATCTCGGCTCACTGAAACCTCTGCCTCCCGGATTCAAGCGATTCTCCTGCCTCAGCCTCCTGAGTAACTGGGATTACAGGCACCTGCCACCACGTCTGGCTAATTTTTGTATTTTTAGTAGAAACGGGGCTTCACCATGTTGGTCTTGAACTCTTGACCTCAGGTGATCCAATGGCCTCGGCCTCTCAAACTGCTGGGATTACAGATGTAAGCCACTGTGCCTGGCCAGTGCAACACCCTTTTAAACCATCAGATCTCATGAGAACTCACTCACTGTGACTAGAACAGCATCGGGACACCACCCCCATGATCCAATCACCTCTCAGCAGGGCCCTCTTCCAATTCGACCTCAGATTTGGGTAGGGACGCAAGGGTTTCATATATATAAATTATAAAATATATGGTTTTTGTGTTTCATTTCTTTCACTTAGCGTAATTTTTCAAGGTGTATCTATGGTGTAACTTTGTTCTTTTTTCTGACTAAATAATAGTCCATGGTATAGTCTTACCATATTTTGTTCATGTATTCATCAATTTATGACTATTTGGGTTTTTTTTTTAACGGTTTTTTGTTATTGTCAATAATACTGCTACAAGTAGTCACACGTTTTTGTGTGGGTATAACTTCTAATTATTTTCAGTACATTACTAGGAGTGGAATTGCTGGGTAAGATAGTTACTCTATATTTAACTCTTTCAGAACTGCCAAGCTGTTTTCCAGAATGGCTACTCTATTTTATATTCCCACAAACAATGTATGAGGGCTCCAGTTTCTCCACATCTTTGCAAACACTTGTTTATTGTCTGTCTCTCTTTATTACAGTCATCCTTGTGGGTATGAGTTGGTATCTCAAGATTTTCATTTGCATCCTCTTCATGACCAATGATGTTAAGATTCTTTTCCTGTGTAGTGGTCATTTAAGTACCTTCTTTGGGGAAATAGCCAGCAAATATTTTGTCCATTGTTTAACTGACGTCTTTGTCTTTTAGAGTTCCGAAATTATTCTTGCAAACTGAGACTTTGCAACCCTCCACCTAGGCCCTGGTAACTGCCATTCTAATCACTGGTTCATTAAATTTGACTATTTTAGATTTCACATAGAAGTGAGATCATGCAGTATTTGAGTTTCTGTGCCTGGCTTTTCTCACTTAGCATGTCCTGGTGCACTCATATTGTCTCAAATAGCAGAATGTATTTAATGTATTTCTTTTTTAAAGGTGACATACATTTCTTTTATAAAAATAAATATATATATGTGTGTGTGTATAATGAATAAAGAAACCGCAGTTAATATATATATATATTAACCACACATGTGTATATATTAAATATATGTATTTTTGTGTATATATATTGCATTTTAATTAATTTCTCTTTAGACAAACATTTAGATTGTTTGCATATCTCAGCTATTGTGAATAATGCTGAAATGAACATAGAAGTGCAGATATCTTTCTGACATACTGATTTTATTTCCTTTGGTGGTGTACCAGGAAAGAGATAACTAATTATATAAACTAACTTTATTTTTAACTTGTTGAGGAATCTCCATACTGTTTTTCATAATGGCCATACCAACTTACATTCAATCCAGCAACGTACAGAGTTTTAATTTTCCACATCCTCTCCAACACATACTATTTTTCCTCTTTCTAATTAGAGCCATTCTAACAGGTGGGAGGCAATATTTCATTTTGGTTTTGATTTGCATTTTCCTGATGAGAATGAGTTTTGGAAACTTCATACACGTGATGGCTATTTGTATGTCTTCTTTTGAAAATCTCTGTTCAGATCCTTTGCCCATTTAAAAATTTTGTTATTATTGTTATTTCTCTATTGGGTTGCATGTGTTTCTTATTTATATATTGGATATTAATTCCTTACCAGATAAATGGTTTGCAAATATTTTTTCACTCCATAGTTTGCCTTTTGACTCAGTCTGTTGATTGTTCTCTCTGATGTGCAAAAACTTTTTATTGTAATGCAATCCCATTTATTTATTTTTGCTTTTCTTGGTGTCATATCCAAAAAAAAAAAAAAAAAAAAAAAAATCCAGACCAATGTCAAAAACCTTTTTCTCTATATGTTCTTCTAGTAGTTTTATGATACCAGGTCTTACATTTAAGTCTTTAATTCATTTTTAGTTAACTTTTGTATGTGTTAGAGATAAAGGTTCAATTAAGCTTTTCTACACATAGATATCCAGTTTCCTCAGCAGCATTTGTTGAAAAGATGATCCTTTCTTTTCTTTCTTTTTCATTTTTTTCCTCTGACTGGGTAGTTTTAAGTGATCTGTCTATGAATTCACACTGATTCTTTCTTTGCTTGATCACACGTGCTGTTAAAGTCTCTATTATTCTTCAGGTCAGTCACTGTATTTATCATCTCCAGAATTTCTGTTTGTTTCTTTTTTGTAATTTCATCTCTGTGTTGAACTTTAAATTTTCTTAATGTACTGTTTTCCTGATTTTTATTTTAGTTGTCTATCTGCATTCTCTGGTAGCTCACTGACATTCTTTAAGACAATTATTTTGAATTCATTGTCAGGCAATTCCTAGATCTCAATTTCTCTGGAGTCAGTTGCTGGAAAATTATTGTGTTCCTATCATGTTTCCTTAAATTTAGGGGTTTCATGTAGTTTTGCATCAATGTCTACATTTGATAGAACAGTCGCCTCTTCTAGACTTTACAATTTAGTTTCAGTGAGGCAGAACATTCACTTATAGGTCAGTACAGAAGCACTGGATGTGTGATACAATTCTGGCTCCAGAGAGAGTACTGCAGTGTAGTCTCTGTATGGGTCTGTCAGTTGAAGTTAGCATCAATAAAGATAGTACTGTTTCTGGCAGCTAGGGCTGCTGGGATTATACTGTTCTCTCTTTCACCCTCATAGGGAAATCATCTGAGAAGATATTTCTCTTTGTTCTAGGGCTAGCATGCAGTGGCTTGAGTGCCAGTGTTGGATGTGTGAGTGATTGTGGAGTAACCATGGAGCCTGGGTCCAGAATGCATGAACACGTGGAGTGACCATGGCTCCAGGGCTTGGGATGAGGGGATGCAGAGTAAGGCAGTGGAACTGGTTTCCAAGCAGCCATGTTGCTGGAGTCTGGTGCTTCACAATTGTGTGCAGTTTGGTTGTGTGTGTGTGTATCAGGGGTGGCTTTGGCCAGCAGTGTTATAGCACCAGCTCCTTCTCCAAAGGTATTGAAGCAGTTTTGATGGTTGTTGAGATCCTCAGTGGTGAAGGTTGCTGGGGTCCTCTGCAGACAGGCCACTGGGGATCATGGTGGATCTCATCACATGGCTGGTACTGATCACTCTCATCCTTCGATTTTGTTCCTAGCCATCTCTAAATGTTTCATCTATGTCAATCTCCCCAGCCATCTAGGTGGGGTGAAACTGGAATGAGTCCTTTGGGCAGTGTCCTGAAATGTCAGGAAAGTTGATCACTCACTCTAATCTCTTTTTCCCCATGAGGTGAACTCATGAGCTGGAGAATTTGCTCAGTGCCGAGCTGTGTTGGCATGGTCGATGGGATGATGCATTAAAAAAAAAAAACTGTTCTTTTTTTATCCTTTCTGTGCTATTATTCTCCTTTTGTTTTCCACTGTGTTGCTGCAACTGCTTAATTGTACTCCCTAACTCTCCAACAACTATTTTCATTAATAATGATTTCTAATTGTTGTTTTCTTGGGGGGGAGAAAAAGGATGAGATTTCTTATTCTACCACCTTGTGGATTTCACTTCTACATTTATTTTTATATGTTGAAATAACTTTATGTTTCTTGGATCAATTAGATTTGGTCATGGTGTACCAAGTTTTATATACTTTTCATGTGCTGCCAGATTCAGTTTGTTAGTATTGTGTTGAGAATTTTTGTTTCTGTATTTATCTGGTATATGAGATCTGTCGGTTATTTTTATTTTTATATATTTATTAGGATAACTTTGACTGTTTTGTTGTATCAGGGTATTAATGACCTTATAAAATAAATTGGAAATTATTCCCAATGGCTTTTGTTTTGGAAGAGTTTGCAAAGGATTTATGCTATTTTTTAATAAATTGTTTGATCAAATTCACCAGTGAAGCCATCTGGTACTGATTTTTTTTTGTAAGATTTTTAAAAATTGTGATTATGTATTCATTGTGTTTACAGGTAATAGGTCTATTCAGCTTTTCTATTTCTACTTTATTCAGCTTTGGCAGTGTGTTTCTTTTCTATTTCACTGGATTATCTAATTGATTGTCATATCATTGTTTGAATCACTGCGTTCAATTATTTTTGTTTCTGTGCGCTGATAGTAGTGGGGCTTTTTTAATACCTGATTTTGGCAGGTATTTTGTTGTTGTTGTTGTTAGTCTAGCTACAGTTTTATCAATTTTGTTGACATTTTTGAAGAACCAGTTTTAAATTTTTTTCTAATTTTGTTTTTTATTTTATTAATTTTTAAATCTAATCATTAGTATTTCCTTTCTTATGCTAGCTTTAAGTTCATTTTACTGTTCTTTTTTAGTTTAAGAACACTTAGGTTTTTTATTTGTGTTCTTTCTTCTGTTCTTATACAGATCTTTAATATTATAAATTTCCTTCTACGTGCTGCTTTCACTACATTCCAGAAGTTTTGTATGCTGTCATTTTATTATCATCTTCTCAAAGCATTTTATTTTCACTTTTCATTTCTTCTTGATTCATTAGTTACTTTGAAATATGTTGTTTAATTTCCACATATTTGTGTATGTCCCAAGTTTTCTTTTGTTATGATTTCTAATTTTATTCCATTGTAATCAGAGAATATACATTATGTAACTTATCTCATTTGAAATATATTAAGACTTGTTTATGACATACTCTATGGTGTAATCTGTAGAATGTTCCAGGTGCACTTGAAAAGAATGTTTATTCTTCTGTTCTTCAGTGAAGTGTTTTATAAATATCTCTTAGGTCAAGTTGGTTTATAGTGTTGTTGAAGTCATCTTTTTTTCTATTCTGTCTAGTTGTTCTATCCATTATTAAAAGCATAGTATGGAAGCCTCCAACTATGATTGTTAAATTGCCTATTTCTCTTCTCAGAGAATTAGACAGGGGGTCTATTGTTAGGTGCATATAGGGGGTAAAGCCCCTTATAAAGCCATCAGATCTTATGAGAACTAAGTCACTATCATGAAAACAGGATGAGGAAAACTGCCCCCATGATTCAATTATCTCCACCTGCTCCATCCCACGACCTGTGGGGATTACGGGAACTACAATTCAAGATGACATTTGGGTGGGACACAGCCAGACTTTATCACACCCTCTCTCCTCTTTAAGTGACAACTCTCCTGGCATTAATATTAATTATTCCTTTGATTTCTTTATGTTTTCACCATCCATTCGTATCCCTCTGCCACAGATAACTTAGCTTTGCATGGTTTGGAACTGTGTAGAAATAGAATATTCTGTACATTTTCCTCTGTGATTGCCTCTTTTCTGCAATATTTTCCTGTTGAGAGGCATCTGTGTTTATTACATCGCGCAGTTCATTCTTTACTGCTCTACTATTCTACTCTACTATTATACTACAGTTAATTTGCCCAGTCTGCTATCAATGGTTACTTACCATTTTCTCATTTGGGGGACATCTATGTTGAATAATGCTATTTGTGAACATATTTGTTGTGTATGTTTCCTGGGGTATATATCCTGGAAGGAAATGTAAAATAGTGTTCATCAGAGAATGAAAAGTAGATTTTCGCCGCTGGAGCCTTCAAGGTGCATATATATGTGTATGCATTTGTGTGCATGTGTGCATATGTGTGTGCATGTGTGTACACGTGTGTGTGTGTTGGACAGGGCTGGGGGAATTGGTGTTGATAGAGAAGACAGAGGCAGTGACCAGTTCATAGAGAGTTTTTTAGGCCAATCTGAGAAGTTTGATCTTGTAGTCTGAAGTAGCCTGACACGGAAGTACCCGAGGCCAGGCATATGGACTTACACATCGTCAGTTCACAGATAGCATCGAGGTCTTGGCTGCAAATGATCTCCCATGGACAGTGTGGGTAGAGAGCTGGAAGCTAATCAAGAAGACAGTCCTGGAACAGAAAGACGCATGAGGCAGACACAAGAAGAAGGGCATTTCCTCCGCATCTCCCTTTGCCCTTTTTGAAATTGGAGATGACTGAGCATCTCTTGTAAAGACTCAAGGCCACTATACTTCCCATGTGCACAGGCACTGAGAATGGAATAGGTATTTTACATTTTCAAATAGTTTTTCTCATTGTAAATACAATTATAAAAATAACATTAGTAAGTCCTAACCAATCACACACAGATAAAGTAGGAACCAAACTTTGTCTTTAAAATGTAGAAGTATATCTGGAGAATTAAAAAAAAAAACCTTAATAGTTGTTATTTCTGATTTTCAAACTGCTATTTTGACCTTAAAACATTTAGTGAAAATTTCTTGTATCATTAATTAGTATTAAACAATTTCCTTTCGAAAGGCTATATGTATATTTCAGTGGATGAATGAGCCCTCATTTATTTAACTAATTTTCCTATGTTAAACAAATTTTATAAATGATTTTACAGGGTTGTTTTCAATTTTTATCAGAAAATCATAAATTTTGTTCTTTTTTAAAAATTCTTTTTCTATTTTAAGTTCTGGGGTACATGTGCAGGTTGGATAGATTTGTTACATAGGTAAATATGTGCCATGGTGGTTTGCTGCACCTATCAACCCATCACCTAGGTATTAAGCCCAGCATGCATTAACTATATTTCTAATGCTCTCCCTCCCCCAACCTCAACCCCTAACAGGACCCAAAGTATGTTGTTCCCCTACCTGTGTCCTTGTGTTCTCATCGTTCAGCTCCCACTTATAAGCGAGAACATGTGGTGTTTGGTTTTCTGTTCCTGCATTAGTCTGTTGAGGATGATGGCTTCCAGCTCCATCCATGTCCCTGCAAAGGACATGATCTCATTCCTTTTTATGGCTGCATGGTATTCCATGGTGTATATGTACCACATTCTCTTTATCCAGTCTATCATTGATGGGCATTTGAGTTGATTCCACATCTTTGCTATTGTGAGTAGTACTGCAGTGAATATACATGTTCATATATCTTTCTAATAGAATGATTTATATTCCTTTGGGTATACACCCCGTAATGAGATTGCTAGGTCAAATGGTATTTCTTATTCTAGATCTTTGAGGAATCTTCACACCATCTTCCACAATGGTTGAATTAATTTACATTTCCATCAACAGTGTAAAAGCATTTTTATTTCTCTGCAACCATAAATTCTGTTTCATTTATTTATTTAAATATATTTCCTTTTTCTTTAAGAAATATTCTAGAAGTGGGATGTCTGGCCCACAGATGCAATTGTGGGGACATTTATGAAGCTCCCGTCCAACACCAGTCCAGAAGGCTGGTCCCGAAAAGGCTCCCTGAGCAAGAGGCGGTCTGCTGCACAGCTCCCGGCAGGCACCTGTGGCACTGATCTGGCCTGGCAGGATGCCCAGCTCCACTGGTAGCCTCACAGCCTGGGACCTGGGTGTCCTAGAACTGCCTTGAGGTCCTACTTCGCCCCTCCTGCCATTGTTCCTTCTTCCCTGATGTCACTCTGCTTCTGGGAGGACTTCCTTTTGGTTCCTGTGACCTGGCCTTCTGTTTGATTCATTACTGAGCTGTCTTAGTTCATTCAGGCTGCCATGACAAAGTGCCATAGACTGGGTGGTTTATTTTATTTATTTATTTATTTTTTGAAATGGAGTCTTGCTCTGTTGCCCAGGCTGGAGTGCAGTGGTGCGATCACGGCTCACTGCAAGCTCCGCCTCCCAGATTCAAGTGATTTTCCTGCCTCAGCCTCCTGAGTAGCTGGGACTAAAAGTGCCTGCCAGCATACCCGGCTTTTTTTTTTTTTTTTTTTTTTGTATTTTTAGTAGAGACGGGGTTTCACCATGTTGACCAGGATGGTCTTGATCTCTTGACATAGGGATCCACCCACCTCAGCCTCCGAAAGTGCTGGGATTACAGGCGTGAGCCACTGCATCTGGCCTAGACTGGGTGGTTTATGAACAACAGATACTGATTTCTCACAGTTCTGGAGGCTGCAAGTCCAAGGTCAACGGAGTGGCAGACTTGGCATCTGGCGAGGGCTGCTTTCTGCTTCATCGAAGGAACCATTTCACACCACCCTCCCATGGTTAAAGGAGCAAGGCAGCTCTCTGGGGTCCCTTTTACTAATCTCATTCTTGAGGGCTCCATCTCATGTCCCAGTCACCTCCAAAAGTCTTCACCTCCTGATATTATTGCCTTGGGAGTTAGGATTTCACCATACAAATGTTGGGGGGACAAGAGCATTCAGTCTATAGCATTCCCCTCTCAACACATAATGACCACGTTTTCATGTCCGGTTAGTCACTGCAGTAGGTAATGAGGACACAGTGGTACAAAATGCAGACAAAGGGTAGGAGAGAAATGGACATTTAACCAAGTACTGCATAAGCAAGTGTGTAATTGCCACTGCTGACAGCCATCTCCATCCAAAGAATGCACAGGTAGATCTTGAGTATCCTGCAGAGGTGAGCCTCTGCTCCCCAGACTTGGGTAGCTTGAAGCCAGAACTGTGGCTTATTTGTCTCTACACAGTGGACACTCAACCATATTTGTTGAATTGAGTTCCCAGTGGCTCAGTGGAGAAAGAGGTCCAAGCCTGGTGGTGGAGGAGAGGAATGAATCCCAAATAGAACGAAAGGAGATGCACCAGATAAACTACTCATGAGAAAATGTCTACCGACCTTTTGGTATTCTGTGCTATTTCTTCCACTATTTAAACAAGTTTAAACAAATTTTAAAATTGTAGAGCAATAGGCCATCTTTGTTTAAAAAAAATAATAAAAAAAAAACCTAGGATACGGTGGAAATGAAAATAAAAACATGCTTTGAGAACTCCACATAATGGAAGAGACGTGAACCCTGAAATGACTTACAAGTATCTATTGGTCTCCTTGAAATTTTCATGGCTGCCTGGATGTTTTCAAAATATTTTAAATTCTATTAGCACGCCTTTCTTCCCCTAGAGAATGGCATTTCCTTGATATATTTTAAAATTATTTTTCTAGGAATACCTGGGCTAAGTGGCTCTCAAAATATCTTGTTGAATGGTGGCTTGAGCTTCAATACAATTGTTACAAGGACACTTATTACTTCAGACTCTTTATCCTGAATGCTTGTTGTTTGAATGAAAAGTTTAATCAATGTGAGGCTTGAGTTTGCTATCCTGTCCATCACATAAACCAAAGAGGTGTGTTGAAAAGAAACAAGGCAAATCTTACTAAGAAAAGCTATGTTTTTAGTGCTAGATGTTAAAATAAAAAAAAAAAAAAAGAAAATGAAATAGGAATAACTGTCTGCCTAAACTTGGCAGTAAAGTTTGCCAGGAAATGGTGCTGAATAGGAAGCTTTCAAAAGGAATCAGGAGAGCTGGCCTTTGTGATTTGCAGATCACTCTGTTTCACCTTAAGAGCCATCACGCCCCCTCTTCATTAGAATAGCAAATTAAAAGGTTCACAGAAACAGTTCAGTTTGGCTTAGTTTAAGTCCCTTCTCAGAGAATGTGAAGATGAATATGATATAGAAATCAATATTTCCCAGCTAGAGGTAATCTAATGTGTGGAACATTTTCTGCCACCCTCCTCTTTGCTCTGGCTGTCCAGATGCTATTCCCATAATCCTTAAATCCCCAGCTTATTCCCATCACCATAGAAACACCTGCTGGCCTGATCAGTTTTGACCAGTTGCCAGCCTCGCTCTTCACAGCTTCAGCTCTTGCTACAGAAGGGCAGAAGAGCAGCGGTGGGGAGTGGCTCTAGGAACCTTTCTCCTCTTCCATTATCTGACTGTCTCCTTAGGGAGAAATGTACCCTGAGGTTTTATTCTTTCTTGCATTAGCAAGTGCTTAAATGCTATGAGGCATGATCACTTTTGAAATACTGTATATAAATTAGGACAGATCTAATTATTTACCTATTTTCTCTCCCTTCAAAGTGAAGGCGTGTCCTCAATATTTTTTTTTCTATTTTATTTTACTATGGTGAAATACACATCACATAAAATTTTTTATCTTAACCAGTTTTAAGTTTACAGTACTGTTAATTATATATTCACATTGCTGTGAAACAGATCCACAGAATGTTTTCTTTTTTTTTTTTTTTTACAGCAAGTCTTTTCATTTTTATTACTCAAAAAAGTTTCATTTTTTTATTTAGCTTTTTGACTCTGTGCTTGTGCCTTCAACACTTTCACAACGATTTTCTGCTCCTCGATAAGGAAAGCACGCTTGATCCTGTCACGAACACATTTAGCACACATGGAACCACCATAGGCCCTGCTGACATGTTTCTTTGTTTTGGACAATCTCATAAGAACTTTAGGTCTTACAGCACGAACCCCTCGAAGTCTGCCTGGGCACACACCACATGCAGATTTTGGTGCTTTCCCAACCTTCTTGGTATAAAGGTAAACAATTCTATTACCAGGGGTTCGGGACAGCCTAGTTTTGTTAGAGGCTGTATTGTAGGAAAGCCTACGTCGGTATGTCAAACGTTGGACCATTCTGAGTGCCTGCAGAAAACGTCCCCGGAAGAGGAAGAAAAACCACAGAATGTTTTCATCTTGCAAAACTGAAACTCTGTATCCATTAAACAATCATTCTCCTTTTCCCCTCTCCGCTGAGCTCCTGGAAGCAACCATTTCATTCTGTGTCTATGATTTTAACTACTCTGGAAACCTCAATTGGAAACACACAGTGTTTGTTTTGTTGTGAATGGCTCATTTCACTTAGCATAATGGTCTCAGGTTCTTCTATGTTGTAGTATATGTCAGAATTTCCCTCCTTAAGACTTAATAAAAATCCCATTGCATGTGTATTCCACACCTATGCACTCATTCATCTGTTGATGGACCCTTGGGTTGCCACAACGCTTTGCTCATTGTGAATAATGTTGTTATGAATATGGTTGTACAAATGCTTTTTTTCAATCCCTGCTTTCAATTATTTTGCATATGCATTCAGAAGTTGAATTGCCCTATGTTTTCTTCTAAGAGTTTTATAGTTTTAGGTCTTACCTCTAGGTCATTAGTCCATTTTGATTTAATTTTTGCATTGGTGTTAGGGAAGGATCCAACTTCATTCTTTTGCATGTGGATATCTGGTTTTCCCAGCACCATTTGTTGAAAAGGCTTTCCTTTCTTTCAGTTTTGAATAGTCTTGGCACCCTGTCAAAAATAATTTAACCACACGTGTGAAGATTTGTTTCTGAGTTCTTTATTCTATTCTATTGGCCCATATGTCTGTGTTTAGGCCAATACCACAATGTTTTCATTATTGTTCCTTTGCAATAAGTTTTGAAATCAGGAAGTAAGTCCTCCAGTTGAATTCTTTTTCAAAATTGTGTTGTCTATTTAGGGCTCCATGAGATTCAATATGAATTTGAGGATTTTTTTTCTGTAAAAAAATTTTACTGAGATTTTGATAGGAATTGCATTAAATTTGTAGATTGCTTTTGGTAGTATTGACTGCTTAACAATATTAAATCTTCCAATCTATGAACATGGAATTAATTTCTGTTTATTTATGTCTTTTAAATTTTATTTCAGCAATGCTCTATAGTTTTTAATGCTCTCTAGTTTTTACAGAGCATTGCTGAAATAAATTTTACAAGTCTTTCATCTCTCAGTTAATTTCTAAGTATTTTTGATACTACTGTAATTTTTTTTTTATAATTTCCTTTTTAGATTGTTCATTGTCAGTGGATAGAAATTAAACTGATTTTTGTTTCTTGACTTCATATTCTTCTACTTTGATGAACTCATTTATTATTTCTAACAATTTATTTCTTTGGTGGACTCTTTAGGGTTTTCTATATATAACTTCATATAATTCGCAAAAAGAAATTGTTTTACTTTTTTCTTTCCAATTTGTATGCCTGTCATTTCTTTTTCTTGCCTAATTGCTCTGGCTAGAGCTTCCAGTTCTACATTGAATAGAAGTGATGAAAGTAGGCATCCTTGTCTTATTCCTGATCATAGAAGTAAAGTTTTTAAAAAAATTTTTCATCATTAAATATGATGTTGGCTATGGGTTTTTCATAGATGGTTTTTATTATACTGAGGTAATTTCTTTCTACCCCTAGTTTGTTGAGTGTTTTTAGTATAAATGGGTGTTAAATTTTGCCAATACTTTTCCTGCATCAATTGAGATAATCATATGATTTTTTTCTTCATTCTATGTGCTGTATTACATTGACTGATTTTCGTATGATGAACTATCCTTGTATTCCAGGATTAAATCCTACTTGATAATGATGTATAATCCTTTGAATATATTCCTGGATCCAGTCAGTATTTTGTTGAGGATTTTGTCATCAATGTTTATAAGTTTATTTTCTGTAGTCTTCTTTCCTTTTTGTGTCTTTGCCTGACTTTGGTATAAAGTAATGCTGGTTTTCTAGAAAGAGAAAGTATCCTCTCCTTTTCAATTTTTAAAAATATTTCAAAAGGATTGGTATTTGAAGTGTTTCATAGAATTTACCAATGAAGCCATCAGGTCTGAGGTATTTTATCATTAGAAGATTTTTGAACACTGATTTAATTTTCTTAACAGTTTTATGTCTTTTCAGATTTTATATTTATTTATTAGTCTTGGTGGGTTTTGTGTTTCCAGGAATTTGTCTTTTTATCTCTAGGTGATCCAATTTTATTTCTGTAGTATCAGTAGTAATGCCCACATTCATTTCTGACTATCAGTTTGAGTCTTCTCTCTTTTGTTCTTACTCTGTCTAGCTAAAGCTTTGTCAATTTTGTTAATCATTTAAAAAATCAACTTTTGGTTTTATCAATTTTTTTATTGGTTTTCTATGCTTACATCATTTACCTCCCCTCTAATCTTTATTATTTTATTTGTTCCACTAGCTTTGGGTTTAGTTTGTTCCTATTTTTCTAGTTTCTCAGGTTGTAAAGTTAAGTCATTAATTTGATAGCCTTTTCTTTTTTTAATGTGTGCTTATAGTTATAAATTTCCCCATTAGCACTGTTTTCTTAAGTTTTGGCATGTTGTGTTTTTGTTTTTATCAGTTTTTAAATCATTTCTATTTTTTCTTTGATCCATTTATGTGTAAGAGCATGTCATTTAATTGTAAAATTTGTGAATGTTTCTATTTTACTTCTCTTATTTATTTCTAAATTTATCCTGTTGTAGTCAGAGAAGATACTTTGAATAACAGCTATTTTAAGAAATTAATTGAAACCTAATTGTGGCCTCACACATAATCTATTCTGGGAAATGTTTTATACATACTTGGGAAGGATGTATATGCTGTTTTTGGGTACCATGTTCTGTGTATAACTATTAGATCTAATTGATTTTTTGTGTCATATAAGTGCTCTGGTTTCTTACGTATGTATGGGTTTTCCATCTATTATTGGGAGTGAGATACTGAAGTCTCCAATTATGATTTTAGAACTGTCTTCAATTCTGCCAGTTTTTGCTTTATATATTTTGATAGTCTGTGATTAGGTATGTGAATGCTTATAAATGTTATATCTTCTTGTTGTATTGCACCTTTTATTAATATTTACTGTCCTTTGTTTTATATAAATTTTTAATTTACAAGTTGATTTTGTCTGATATTCATATAGCCACCTCTGCTCTCTTTTGGTTACTATTTTCAGAAAACATTAAAAAAAATCCTTTTACTTTTAATTTATTTGTTCCTTTGGATCTGATGTGAGTCTTTTGTAGATAGCATAAAGTTAGATCTTGTGTTTTTAAATTCTGCCAATCTCAGTCTTTTGATTGGAGAATTTAATCCATTTATATTTAAAGTAGTGCTGATAAGAAGGGACTAACTTCTGTCATTTTACTGTTTTCTACATGCTGTATAGCCTTTTTGTTCCTCTCCCTCATTTTTACATTACTGTCTTATTTTGTATTTAGTTGATTTTTTTTAATAGTGAAATGTTTACATTTGTTGTGTTTATGTTCATGCTTTTTATCAAATCTGGGAAGTGTTAGCCACTATTTTATTAAATATTCTGTCTCCCCTTTTATTCTTATTTTTCTGAGACTCCAACAATCCATATGCTGGTGTTGGTGGTGTCCCAAATGTCCCTTAGGCTCTGTTTACTTTTCTTCCATCTTTTTATTTCTGTTCCTCAGATTCAAGACTTTAAACTGTCCTATCTTCGAGTTCACTAATTCTTTCTTCTACTTGCTCGAATCTCTCCTTGAATCTCTCTAGTGAATTTTAAACTTCAGTTATGATAGTTTTCACATCCAGAAATTCTTGTTGTATTTGTAGTTTTTCCGTTTCTTTATTGATATTTCCATTTCATTCATGGGTCCTTTTCTCAATATTTTCCTTTGTATTTTTTTTTTTTTTTTGTTGGAAAATACATACTTGATTCTAATTATCTAATTTCCCCCTTCACCGAGGTTTGCTGTTTCTTTGGTGTGGTGGTGGTGGTTGTTTTATTGCTATTTTAACTGGTTTAGGCTGTCTCTGTGCCAAGAATATGCTTGAGTTATAAACTTCAGGTATTTTCAGTTTTTTTCTGAGCATTTCCCTGGTCATGTATGGTTACTTTCTAATTTTCCTCATAGATATATTTGTTTTGAATGTTCTAGTCTTTAATGTCTGGCTCACAAAAGGTAACAAAGAAAAAAATGGAGGGAGGGAAAAGGGGCACTAACGCTTTAAATCCCCTGAAAGGTACATCAGCCAGAGGGAAAAGGGCTTGAAAAAACAGGGAGTTGCAGTGACAACCGTCACTGACTCTTTCTCCACACCTCTGTGATCAAAAGCAGCAATCAGAGTATGGATCCCTGATGTCTGGGATCAAGTTCTTATTTTCCACCATGGCTCTTGCAAGGTGTGTGCAGGCTGATTCAAGGACATGCTAAGAGCTAAAATTGGTCAACATTAACTACAATTTACCATCTAAGCTTTTTCCTGTCAGTTGTAAGCCTTCAATAACCTCTAGAGTTCCCAAATACTTACATCAGATGAATTCTGCCATTGCAATTATTGTCTATATTAGGGGATGGATTTCTAGTGCCTCCTTCTCTGCCATCATTCCATCATTCTCTCCTTGATTCTCTCTCTTCTTACATCTTCTCCCACTTTTAAGTTTCCATTGTCCCCAGAATACCCTTTCGTTAGTGAGAAAATAATTAAAGTTGGAAAAGACTCTTCTGGGAGGAATGGTTTTAGCCTTCAGCCAAGCCCTTCATACAAGTGAACATTTGTGCTTGTTGCATTAAGGGTTATTGTAGGAGATAGAGACAGGGGAAGGTGGTGAGTGGTCTATTTAGGCTTAACTCCAGTTCTTAGTACAAGACATGGTATGTATTTCTGGAAATTCTGAAATACATGCAGTAAGTCTGAAATATGTACAGGTTAAACATAAATATTAAAGAAGAAAGGAAAACTACATAGAAGCAATGACCACATTGAACCATTAAATTAATTTGATCATTTCAGTTACTGCAACGGTTGATGAGGATTGTGCCAGAATTGATCCAGCTGCTGCAAATGATATTGATCATTCCAATAGTGAAAGAGATTAGATCCTCATGTCACACTGCAAAATGAAGTGGGGATTTGGCAATTATTCTCTTGATTTGATCCATACACTGTTGTCATTGTTTTTCTTTATGTCAGTATTGCCAATTCTCATTATGGGATGAAGTATTTTCAGTGTTTACCCCAAAATGCTTATAAACTCAGCCCAATCTCTCTTCCAAAATATATGTCACATTTTGAGACCACTTTCAGCCAGTTTGAATTAGACAACATAATAAGGTGATAATGACAAACATATGGTGACAAGGAAGTTTCACCACTATGCCCAAGAAGGGAAAAATATGGAAAACCATCCAAAAGGGCATAGAAAAAATTCATGGGGCTTGTTAAGTTACATAATCTTTTAGATAAAATGAACTTTTTCTGAAAAACTATTTTGTTTCCATTAATTAAATAGAACTTATTCATATCAAATAGCTTGATCAGATAGCTTTCAACTAAACATTGCAAATAGGTTCTATTAATTGGAGGAGAAGGGAGGCATGTGATTGTTTCAAGTCCTGTTTTCGGTTAAATTCAGCTTAGCTAATTGGATTGATCATGCAGTTACCCACCCTGGCTGCTAACATGGCCAAACCACCAACTCAACCACATCTCTACCCAATGCTTTCTGCTCTATGAAATATGTGCTGATTTGATATAGCAAAAAAACCCCTGACCAGAATTTCCAGGGAACAAGTGATATTAAAAATGGTGGATTGCTGGTTTCCTCCTGTGTAATTAAACACCACAGCTCAAGCTATTTGAAGAGTATAACAGTCTTAGCAAAATATTTATATTTTAATGTAGTTCTATTCACATGCTAAAAAAATAAAAATAAAAATGAAAGCAAAAATCAGAACAAAAACCCACAGGGTTTTGTTGATGTTTCTACCATTAGCTCTTGATTTTCAGACTGGATGGAACAATGCTAAGAATGTATGTCTAAAGTTCTTTGGTTAAATTAGAAAGTAAATACGTTTGCTACATCCCAATACTTTTGAAGATGGATTTCGTTTCTGGTCCAATTTGTACCTATTTGTGTAACTTGAAAAGCAAGCCACCTATATTTCCATTTATTCTGAAATGTCTTTTCAACCAAACTGCCTAAAATTTCTATCATTAGCATCGCTAGGGTGGACTACAATAATTTATGTAGTTGACAGACATTAAAATGCAAATATTATTCAAGATGGAAGAATCCACTTACTAGTTCAGTGGGATTTGATTCACTTGGCAGATTAAAGATTAGTGAACAGGACTCAAAGAAATGAAAACAATCTTTGTTTCTCCAGGGAGGAGCAAAGAATAGAGGACCAAGTCAGGGAACCAGAGAGCCCACAGCCAATGAGCTAACAGGTGTGGGGTGCATGTGCACTAGCGGGTATACGGTACGTGTAAACTACCGGATGCGGGGTGCTTGCCCACTGGTGGATGCGGGGGGTGTGTGCATTCGTGAATGTGGGGTGCATGTGCACTGGCAAATGCAGGGTGTGTATGCACTAGTGGGTGTGGGCCGGTGGGTGCAGAGTGGCACAGGCTCCAGTTTCCCCAGGTTTTTTTTTTTTTAAACCTGACCTTGTCCATTTATTCCACTCTGCAGATGTTTGATGCACCCGCTAGATGCACTAGCAGGTGTGGGGAGTGTGTGCGCTGGTGGGTGCAGAGTGGCACGGGCTCCAGTTTCCCCAGGTTTTTTGTTTTTTTAAACCTGACGTTGTCCATTTCTTCCACTCTGCAAATGTTTGCAGGGCATAAGGGTAAGCTCTAATTTTTGCAACCTGATGTGTGTTGTACTCCTACCACTTCATTCACCCTCCGCTGAGTGCAGGCAAACATTTCCAATAGTCCTAATTTTTCTTTTTTCCTTCTGAGACATGAATTGAACCTGATTTTTTTAAAGTCCCCAAAGGAAACCAGGACCTGGGAAAGAAAACCCATCAATATCTCAAGGGGACTCACATACATTGGGTAAGATTCCAAATACCGCATAGCATATGGAGATTACACACCTGCAGTGGCGGGTAACCACACAGTCACTCCCAGGAGAGATCAGGTGCAAAACCAAGTCAGAGGTTACAAACCAGATCTGCACTGGGGCTCCCTGTTGAAAACTGAGGCTGTCACTGTACTGACCACAGGGGAGTATTCCTGTTCTGTTCTCTGTGGGAATTGATGGCTGCTTACTCTTGACACTTCCTGGAGACTCTGTGGCTTCCCAGCTATTCCCCTTCCAAGCCAACTCAGCTAAATCGTTGCTAAATGAAAAGGCAGATGTTTGAAGTGAATGCTACAAACTGAATTTCAAATGCCTAATAAGGTACTGAAAATTACCTCAAGCTTTCCAATGTCACAAACTGTAAAAATACAAATTAGGCTGCAAGTACAGCCCAGTCACGATGAACACTGCTATATGTTCAAATAATCAAGCTCTCCTTTGCGGAGTCTATTGAAGGAGATTATTATGAGCGATCATTCGCTAATCATTATGTGACAACTATTTCTGTCGCATCGATCTCCTCTGCCTTGTCTGTTTTGTGGGTGATGCTCACATGTTCTAAGAAGGTGATGTTTTCCCCCACAGAGACAGCTCTTCCTGGAGCTCCAATTGATGTGAACCTTTGCTCTCAGCCATCATCTGCACACAGCCAGGATTCACAGTAAATCAGAGGAGCGGGGAAAAATAAAACTGGACGGCTTTCAGTTCCAATCACGTCTTGTTTTACCTCGCTCCAGCCACTCAGTTATCGGGAAATAATGGATTTTTATCTGTGAAACTGAAAGAGCAGGTTTAAGATTTTCAAATTTAAAAATGTTCTCCTTCTGCATTTTATGTGATAAATGGAAGGCTTTCTTTGAGAGAAAGAGGGAGGTTTCATTTTATTCGAATGTAAAAGAGTTCTTTCAAGGTAGAAAATCCTGTTGGCTTTTATCCTGAGAAGGCGGCTCTTGTTTTGCATGGAAGGTTTGTAAGGAAGGTGGAATATGCAGTTTTTGAATGTGTGGTTTTGGAGGGATGGTGGACATTGCACATCGTCCCCCTGCAGAGCAGTCAGGGGCACTTGTAGATGCACCCCAGAACTTGCTGTATGACTTGGGCTGAGCAGGAGATGTGGTTCTCCCGAGTCCAGCAACCTGCACCCCAGGCCTGAAGTTCTGTTATAAACACACTTGCTGGAGTTCTCATGGGGAAGCACAGTTTTAAACATGGACATCTCTTTTCCCAATTTTTTAAATAGTAACCATCCCCCGAGTTTAAACCTTTTTCTAAACCTCCTTCCAAGCAGGGTGCTTGCTCCCTGGCTGGTAGCGGACAACTTCTTCCATGCTTCTACGTAAAGACCCACTAGAATGCTGGCAGTTGGGCTCAAATCTTTCAGGGTGTGCCCCCGGGGTCCCCCCACTAAATAACCCATCTAACCCAAATGTAATAACTTGGCATTTGAAACCTTCCAGGTTCATGCTTAAGCCTCATCCATCTGGACATGTGGACAGGCCCACGTACCATACACGCAGAACTCCCGACATTCTTGCCGTCCTGCTGCTGAAGTTCTAACCCTCTCTGGGGAAAGCTGTGTGCATCCATTCCTAACATTTCAAAGTTTTCTGTCACTTGAGGCACAACCATATACCCCAGGCCTCCTGGCAATACCCTGCTTTTGCTCCTCCAGGCAGCACATCTTACCTGTTACCTTGCATCTTACCTGTTACCTTACATCTTACTTGTTACTTTGCATCTTACCTGTTACCCCCGGGAGTAGATATTTGCCTGTGCATCCTTTTCAGAATAGAGACCATGGCTTGGGTTTCTCTGTATCCTGCAGGGCTTGTGGATTGCCTTGTGAGTAGAAACTGCCAAATGCTATTTATTTTGAGTATAATTTTATTGTGGAAAATCTGGAGAATACAAAGAACTAAAGATGAAAATTCCATACCATCACTGATGGTCCCGTTACCCATATGGAACCATGGTGCCACTGTAAATTGTTTGGTTTAGAGTCTTCCCACCTTTTTGATGAATGTACATGAATGCATTTTAATATGTTTGCAATAACTATTAGGTTGGTGCAAAAGTTACTGAGATTTTTGCTCTTACTTTTAATGACAAAAACTGCTATTACTTTCGCACCAACCTGATAAGTACAAGACATAATGTCTTTTAGGGATTCTTTATCATTACACTGGCTTCCTAAAATTTGAAAAATACATGAAAACCTATGGAAGAAATTTCAGATGATCTAGAATTGTATTTCTCAGAAAAAGAACTGTCTTAGTGCTTCAGTGTATCTCTTTCACACGTATTTAATATTGTGCAATATAAAGACCAATGTAAAAATTAACAGAAAAAGAAATGACCCAGAATGGCAGAGGTGTGAAAATTGGCTTGATGCTAGAAAATCTCTTCTACTACAAGATGTATTCAATTTTCCTTAATTGAAAATATGACTTCACTAGTTGAGTGTAAATTTGGAAGACACAGAACCATTACTCGATTTATTTGTGGCTGAGAACAGCCATTACCATGCTGTGGGTGTCTACACTGCTGGAAGGAGAAACTGTGAACAAGCCCCAGTGCCTTTTAGTCACTCATTTTCCCAGTGAAATGCCATGTTATGATTGATAACTGAGCCATGGTTATGAAATGCTGGAGTGAAACAGCCCCAGCCGTTGTTTTAGGTGCGTTTCAAATTTGTCAAGAGCTTCTGTGTGTACCCCAAGGAAATGAATGCTGCTCTGTCAACACGTTCTTGGAATTCAACAGGAGGCAGCAACAGAGAAGCAGGCATCTCAGGAGGCCTGTCAGGACCTCAGATCACGAAGCCTCCTGAAAACACACAGTACACTGGGTTCCTGATGGCGTAACCTGTGCTAATACTGCCTTGTAATGTCCAGCTTTAAAGTGTTGGCCAGTATTTGGTTGGTGATATGGTTTCACTGTGCCCCCACCCAAATCTCACCTTGAAATGTAATCATCCCCATGGGTCAAGGGTGGGGCCAGGTGGAGATAACTGAATCATGGGGGCAGTTTCCCCCGTACTGTTCTTGTGGTGGTGAATAAGTCTCATGAGATCTGATGGTTTTAAAAATAGGAATTCCCCTGCACACGCCCTCTTGCCTGCCGACATGTAAGACATCCCTTTGCTCTTCGTTTGTCTTCTACCATGATTGTGAGGCCTCCACAGCCATGTGGAACTGTGAGTCCATTAAACCTCTTTCTTTTATAAATTACCAAGTCTCGGGTACTTCTTTATTAGCAGCTTGAGAACAGACTAATACAGTTGGCTAACACTTATTTTCACAAAGGGTATGCAGATGAACTATTCCCTCAATTTTGCACATCAGGCAACAGTATTCTGTCTTGTTCTCATTGAAATATATCTTGATTGGATTATACAATTCTTAGATCTCAAACTTTCTTTCTGTCGATATGCTATTTCATTGCTGCTTGCATTTAGTATTGCAGAGAAAATTTAAGTTAGCTTGCTTTTACTCCTTTTATTAAAAAATATTTTTTCTAAGAATATTTATGGGATTTGTCACACATGTACATCTGCACATACACATACAGACATGCAAGCATGCATATTACATATACAATATGATTTCCTATTATGCATTCATTATGCTAAATAGTTTTTTCTTAGTTCTTAAAGTAAGTTGCTCTTAGGCTTCTGTTGTTCCTTTGAGTTTTCAACACAACATTCATTGTTATCTGTCTGCATGCAGCGGTCAGTTTCGTGTTTACTTCTCTTATAAAATGATGGGTCAACTTGTTGGCTGACAGGAAGTGTCCTGCCCATCAGAATCCATTTCTTGGACACACAACTGTGGATCTAATCTCTTTCATACACATCCAGGTGTTTAGCAATTTGATTGGTGTTGATCATAGCAGAACTCCTTTTTCTTATAGGACTTAATCTGTTGTGGGACGAAAATGGGAACCTCCTGCTTTCAAGTTCTCCCTGATGTTGGACATTTAAATCCAAAGACATGAAAACAAGCCAAGAACATTATACACGATTTTTAAAAATTGGAAGACAGCGAAATAAAGGAAGATGAGACAGGAAAAGACCCAGTAGAAAGAGCAGTAAGCGCAATACCAAGAAAGGTGCAAGATCCGTGCTGAGTTCTTGGAGTCAATGTTGGCCATGAGACCCTGTCTCCCTGGAATGGTTCCTGCAAATCCTGCAGCTTGCAGTCCTTGAGAGAGCCACTGGTGGGAAGCACAGCTCCAGCACAAATACAGCAAGGGGTTTCAAAGAACAGAGGCTGCAGCCTTTTGTCGAGTTCCCTCCCTGTAATCCAAGATATGAGAGGTTCATTTTCAGGTTTTAGAGTAATGTGTGGAGCTCTGGCAAGCTCCAAAAGTGGCCTCTGAGTTTTTGCTTCTGTGTGTGTTTTTGGTATGAACGTGAACTCACGGTATTGAATCTATTGGGAAGGGTTCTCATCCTCTGTGGCTCTTGTCTTTTGGACACACATGTGCCTCCGCCTCTGCCCAGCTAGACACCTTCCAGTAGACTTCTCTGCCATTGGACATGGCCTTCATGGTATTTGATAGGGTTATTGCTTTAAGTGTCACAAACTGCCTTAGCCTTATCTTCTCTCAGCCCCGAGAACATCCATTTCTCCATGGAGCTCTGGTTTCTTGACAGCGGAAGATAGTGTTCCGTAACTACCGTCCAGGCACAGAAAGAGCTATTGCTCTGGAGTGGTCATTTATGGTTGTCAGAGCAAGATGTATGCATTTTTTAGGAAGATGAGTCATGGATAAGTCATGAGTTTATGTGGGTATGGCCAACTCAAGCCAAGGAGTAGCAAGCTTTTCCCTAATGTTTTTGACTTTGTCTTGTAACTTTTTTTCTTTTAAAGTGAACATTTTCTCCCAAAAGGAATTAACAGAATTATTCATTTGCTTATGCTAGTAGTTTTTTTTTTTTTTTTTTTTTTTTTTTTGAGAGACAGACTTGCTCTGTCGCCCAGGCTGGAGTGCAGTGGCGTGATCTTGGCTCACTACAAACTCTGCCACCCAGGTTCCAGTGATTCTCCTGCCTCAGTCTCCCAGGTAGCTGGGATTTCAGGCATGCACCACCATGCCCAGCTAATTTTTGTATTTTTAGTAGAGACAGATTTTCACCATGTTGGTCAGGCTGGTCTCAAACTCCTGACGTCAGGTAATCTACCTGCCTCGGCCTCCCAAAGTGCTGCAATTACAGGCATGAAAACCGCTCCTGGCCTACTTGTGCTAGTAGCTTTAAAATAGCATTCAAAATAGTCTCAGGACCATACTACTCCTGGTGTTGCCCATCGGGGTAATGAATGCACTGTAGGATTTCTTTTTGTGCTTTTATCACAGGAGGGCTATGCTTTCAAAATACCATGTTATAAAGTCTGTTGAGGTCATTCTTCTCTCCCTGGTTAAGCTTTCTACTTGAAATACATCAATTAATTTGGTTCAGTCTGTGTTCCTTTTGTAAATATTGCATAGGTATATTTGTCTCTTACTAGATTTGCAAAATCCTGTAATATCTTTACGTATTTCCATACTCAAAATTATAAACAAGATAGGTGCAAATAAATGAAGTTTCCCTTCTCATTCTTACTTCTTTCTTCCCTCCCCTTGGAGGCAAGCTTTTTAAGTTAATTCCTAGTTTTTGGTTATTTTTTTCCCGAATTATTGTCTCTTTTGTAAAGCAGTTAAACTATTTTGTGGCTCAACATGGTTAGTTGTTCTCTCTCTTTCTTGTTGTACAGCTGAGTCAACAGAGGCCCATGAGATTGGGTCATCCTCCCAGAGATCTACGGGTCTCCGGCAGAGTCCTGGATTCTGGACCCCACATCCAAGCCTTCTGAGAGCGTGGGTCTCTGCTCCCCAAGCAGGCAGATGCTGTGGAGTCTCTTGTTCATGGTGGGCCAGGGCCCAGGGCATGCTGAGCACCGGGGACTCCGTGGTCTCTTTCTTCACAGTCATCCGCGATTTCTTCTCTCAGTACAAATGCAAAGCTACCTGATTTCTATGACAAGCAATGAGAGGATGAACACTTTCCGTAACATTCTATTTCATATATATTTGATATGTAGAAATAGAGAGTGGAAATTGCTCTGAACTAGGTTCAAGCCTGAAAATTGGTCATTTTTGACAGTTGAGTTAACTTCAGCTCACCACTTTGGTTAATAAATCCTCTTTAACTCTTGACAGACAGGAGAAAGCCACCGTTGTACCGCATAACAACCTCTGGTAATTGCGTTTCCTACCTGGGGTAAATCTGTTCTCACTGGTACGCGGAGAAAAAATAATACGTGATATTGCTTTTCCCGTCACTCTGCAGGGCAAGGCGACCTTCTTTTACGACACGATCTTCAAATTAATTTCATAGTTAGATGACAGAGTCACAAAGGCTCTCTATCTCCGTCTCCTCCGTTGTTTTTTCTATCTTATCCCCTTCTTCCTTTCTCAAAATTAAGGTATACTAGGAGTTTATGTTTGTAATTAATAAATGATATTTTTTCTGAGAAGAATTCTAATCCACTCATTTTATACTTAACAAAGTGTAGCCCCAGATTCTTCCTCTATGTTTTTAATCCATTTGATTTTCTGAAAGTTAACAACATAAAAATGTTTCTGCAAGGATTGTGTCACAACTCAGCCATGAACGGAGAACTCTGTCCACACATCTGGGTTCCTCCTTTCTGAGCTCCTCCTCTTCCTAATGGTCACCAGACCCTGTGAGACCTGACTTCTAATTATCTCTCTATATGGCCATAAGTTGCACAGTTTATTCTTGGTTCTGTTTTTTAGTAATGAATATTCTCTTATTGCTATTTCTTCTTTTACCCCTATGTTTAATTGTTTCCTCTCCACCATGATTCTATTAGGTTGGTGCAAAAGTAATTGTGTTTTTGCCATTGAAAGTAACGGCACCAAACTAATAACTTTTATTGACAGTATGAACTTGAAATTTTTTTTTTTTTTTTTTTTTTTTTGAGACAGAGTCTTGCTCTGTCGCCGAGGCTGGAGTGCAGTGGTGCAATCTCCGCTCACTGCAACCTCTGCCTCCTGGGTTCACGCCATTCTCCTGCCTCAGCCTCCTGAGTAGTGGGGACACTACAGGCAGCCACCACCATGCCCAGCTAATTTTTTTTGTATTTTTAGTAGACACAGGGTTTCACCGTGGTAGCCAGGATGGTCTCTATCTCCTGACCTCGCGATCCACCTGCCTCAGTCTTCCAAAGTGCTGCGATTACAGGCGTGAGCCACTGTGCCGGGAAGAACTTGAATTTCTTTAGTTTTTTTTTTTGTTTTTTTGCAGGGGGGTACTCATCCTCTACTTTTTCTTGTTGTTTTCTCATTCTCCATTTTCTGTCTCTTGGTTTATTTTTCACAGTGGCATACACAGATCCCATTATAGTGCCTTCCTGTTTACAGGAGGGAGTGGGCATTGTTCCTGGTTTATGCACCATGTTTGTCTGAAGGAAGTGGGGGTTGCACGAGAAATGCAGGGAGACTTAGGAGCTTAGATTGGGTTTTGCCTCAGAACGTTATACCCAACAACGCCTTCATTTGTTTGTCCTGACGATGCTGCATTCTATGCCGGTTTCTCATTTCCAACCACTTATTTCCATCCACACTGGATGGTCCTGATCCAGACCCCAGGGATGCTGCCTGGATGATTCCACCATCCATCCCTGCCTCTTCCGTTCCGTCTGCGTGCTTGGGTCAGCAAGATTCTTTCCAGCGTAAGTCAGAACACATCATCCACCAGTCCAAAATCTGTTCAAGGCTTCTACTGTTTCCAGGATCAAGTCCAACTCTTCGACATGACCCACAAGGCCTTTTTTCATTCTCCCACATGCTGACCTCGCTACACACAGCCTCTCCCCTCCTCGTGCCCAGCCTCTCCCATCCTCATCCTTCCAAGATTAGCTTCCACTTCTCCAGGAAGATTGTTGTGACCCAAGCCAAATCCTCGCCTAGATGCCCCCCACCTCCCTGGTTATTGAATTTCGCAGGCTATAGTGTAACAACCTGCTTGACTTTTGCCTTTCCTGTGAGATAAGATTGGTGAGGACTGCATGTGTTTCTGTCTTTTTCTCTGTATCTAATGCTACGTTTTAATAAATGCAGGTTGAATGAGTCATGAGTAGATAGGGAGAGTAGCAATGGCTGAGTCTGAGTAGCCAAGCAGGGGCCTGGTCACAGAGGCCCCGTGTACCGTGTTAGGATTTTGCATTTTTTTTTCTGCATAGGGTGCCATTGAGAGATTTTAAGCAAGAGAAGAACAGGAGTGGATTTTCACTTTGTAAATCATCCCTGCATCCACATGAAGAAATGTATTAGAGCAAAACAGAAGGCTTAGGGACAGCGGCCAGCAGACTACTGTGATGACGTATATTCGAAGAGTGAGGCTCTGAAGTGTGGCAGTGAAGGCGGGGTGGGGATTTGAAAGATATCGGGAAGCAGCATTCAGAGTGCTTGATAGTCAATAGCAGGTAGGGATGAACATAGAGAGAGAAATCATGGTGGCTCTCTGCTTTCTGACTTGGTGACTGCAAGGGTGAGATATGAGGCACTGAGACAAGCAAGATGGGAGGAGAGGGGAGATGGAGGGGCAGCTGCAGCATATTCAGGTGGAGACAGAAGGACACAGGTGTGGTGGAAGGAGAGATCTCTGAGCAGGGACGAAGTGCCAGAGAGGCCAAGTGAAGCAACAACAGAAGGGTGGATAGGGCGTGGGATTGATTTCTGGCTCTGCCTCTTACCAGCCATGTAAAACGGGCATGACCACATGGCCTCATCCACAGGGCAGATTACAGATGAAAGAGAAGATATGCACAAAGGCTTTAGCCATGTCTGGCAATAGGAAGTGCTCAAAAAGGCTAATTACTGTGAACTGACACCAAAGATCTATTTTGGTGTCATTGGCTTAGAGGTGATGGTGGCAGCAATGGGAGTGAATGAGAAAGCTTAGGACAAGTGTAAAAAATAAGAGACTTGGTGACTGAATTCTGTGGGGACAATGACATTAAGGGAAAGGCGAGGTAGGAGGAGTCCACAGAGAAGATAGACTGTCACCCCAAGGTGAAGCAGAGACAACTGAGCGTGACCAAGGGCAGGGGCAGGAGCAGCTGGAGAGCAAGGAGTTGTGATAAGGGAATGCTCTTGGCTGAGGAAGAAAAGGGGAAGGAATAAAGATGGCTGGGGCAGGACACAGCAACTTGGAGGCAAATTTAATAGGAGCAGCAAAATGTGAGAACTGGCTGGCGGGTCACAGATTATAAAAGATAGTGGGGAACAAGGGCTACGTTTCCCAGATGGGGTTTCTGGGAAATCTCAGGGCCTGGGTCTCTGAAGCAGTCTGGGCATCACTGTGCTGCTTTGGGGAGGCCCTGCAACCCTCCCGTGAACTAACACACGTTTCCATGGTCCCGTTCTTGCAGAGCCCCCTCACCGGCATTTTGAAGCAATGCGCTCCTTGAAGTCTAATGCCATTACGAATGAGTGTGACCATTTTCCTGCTGTCTGTGTAGTGGAAAGGAGCTCTCATTATCTCTTCTCTATCGTGTGCTGATGCTGCCTGAATAGCAGGTTCCAGAAAAACACACAAATGAGCAGGTGCCTGCTCAGAAGGTCTATTAGCAGGGATCCTTTAGAACCCCAAATCAATGTTTAATAACCATGTTAAGAAGAGCTATGTTGAGAGTCTACATGTTTTGTCTTGTAGGTCTCATGACTTTAAAGGAATTACAATGTTTTATTTAGTCAATAACTGTACTTTGAAACCTGATTTTTAAAATAAAATTAATGGATTGAATTGATTTAAAAAACCCATCATTTTCATTTGATAACTTAAAATATCCCCACTTTTCTAATCATCTCCACTTAAGTCATAAGCTTAAGTTTACTTTTTAAGAGAAGCTTTGAAAAATATAATTGAAGCGTATGATACTTAAAGATCTAAGAGAAGACACACTGAATTATCAGGGTAGTGGTAACACACTCAAGTCTGGAATCTGCCAGTAATCAGTTGTTTGATTAAAATTGTCATTTAGCTTCTCTGAGTCTTCTTTCTCCCCTCTCATAAAATAGGTAGGTTGAATTACATGGTATTTAAGATCTTTCATAATGTCCTGTTATATTTCCAGATCTATAAAAAACATGTGGTTTGAATTTACAAGACTATCTCACTAAATCGGTAGTTGCTAAACCTAGATGACACCTTGCTAAGTGTGAAACGTATGGATTTAAGGCAAAAAATGGTAGTAGTGTTTTACAAAATGGGTAACAACCTTTTAAATTCAGTATTTCCACATATGACCATATTTTCTTCCTCTTTTCTGGGACACCCACTAGTATGATAGTAAAAAAATTAAAAAGCTTGAATTCACAAGGACACACAGAATGCACAAAGAGAGACTGTGGTAATAGATTTCAACTAGGCTGATGGAAATAAGGTGACTGTATTTATAAACAGAAGAAAACTAAAACCCAAAGCTCCAACATGGTGGGAAAGTTGAAAACAGTCGAGGCAGCTCACAGACAGAGCCCTGAGTCTTTTAGGACATGGCTGGGCAGAAAGAAATGGAATGGTGATGCTAGAGCCCTGGTTGTTCAGGGCGTGGCTGGGCAGACAGAAATGGGAGGGTGATGCTTTGGAGAAACTGAAACGGAGATTCTCTGTGCTCAGTGACTGGGATGTGTAGGGGCTGGGCAGGTGTAAAATGCAAATTTCTGTAATGCATGGGACCTGAAGCTTCCTTCCCCTACTCTAATTCCAGAATGCAGCTGTCAAGCAAAAAGTCCCTCAAGGGGGAGATAGTAGAATTCTTCTCTGTAGAAGAAACTGAATGACCCAGGGAGGAATCCAACCTGCTCACACCACACTCATCAAACTGCCTGTGAAGCCCAGAAATGTATAAAGCTGTGCCCACATCCACAGTACGCCTGATCAATGTTTAGCACCTCACCCTGAATATCGAGTGAGCAGATAGCCAAAGATGACCAGACACACACACACACACACACACACACACACAGTTTCCAAAGGTGACAGAAGAAGAACAATTAAACAGAAAAAAGCCCACAGGGAACAGAATATAAAGGGAGATGAGAATCCTAAAATTTTTATGCTTAAAGAAATGAGATGAACAAGGTGCTATAAAATAAAAGAACAATCAGAGCATAAGAAACATCTCTTGGGCATTTAAAATGTGATAGAGAAAATAAAAGGAAATCAACAGAAAAGCTGGACAATAAAGACAAGCATATCTCTCATATATCAAAAAGATAAAAAGTAGAAAATGTATGAAAATTAGAGAGGCAAGGCAAAAATCCAAGTTTTAACTAATGATAATTCCAGGAAAAGTGAACAAAGAAAAGGATAGAAATGAAATGATTGTTTAATACAAGAACTGGGCTTCAAGAAGCTCAGTTTACAACCTGAAAGAGTCCGTTGGGTACTCAACACATTGGAAGAAAGGCAGATCAGATGATGGTGCATAATGATACAATTGTAGTTCCTCCATGATAAACAGGATAACCTCAAAACTTCTAGGGAGAAGGTCATGTTGGAGAACAGGCCACAAAAAGGAACAGGAGTCAGCGTGGACTTGGACTTGGGCACTAGCTCAGAATTAATTCTGGATGCTGAAAATTAATGAGTTTTAACCATGAATTCTATGACCACCTAGCTATCATTCAAGCATGAGAAATGGAATAGCATATTATAACACTCCAAAGACTAATCAATTTATTTTCCATTCACTTTTTTTGGTGGGGGAAGCGATTGGAGCATTTGTTTCAGGCAGAGTAGACATTAACCCATGAAAACCTTGAAAACAGTGGCTCTCACTCAAAGCGCAGTAAATAAGATTATCCCCACACTGAGAGCAGTCTGGCTGCCCAGGAAGGTAAAAGTCCTGGTTGAAGAGAAGGAAGAAACTAAATGGAATTGATTAATTATCTGATATACCTGAGTATTTGGGAAAATATTGATAAGCATGTGCTACTCTGATGGGAATGATTAAGACTTGGTATATAGAAGATGCAGGGGAAAAAAAAGGCAATTATTAACTTTGGGAAAAACAAATATCATAAAAATTCAAATATAATCATAGGCCACTACTTGTCTGCAATGATCAACACTTACATGATTAAAATAATGTAAACGTGGACTATCAATATCAGTGTAAGTTGTCATATGATGGTAGTACGAATGGAAAAGGAGATAGTGTGTATAAAAGATCCACATTTCATGCGTCATTAGAGGAATCAGTCAATGATTATTACATTAGTAAATCAATAAATCTAACAATACACGTATTTTATTTAAAAGTAATGAGATAAATACCAGAATAAACGGAGGTGAAAATGTTCTTTTCTCTGTGATGTTATTTGCAACAATGGGGTGAGGGCTGCTGTTTGTGCTTTCAGGTTTGTAGTGATTGCTAATCCCTTGTAGTACGCAGGTAGCTTTAATAGTTAAACCCCTAAATTTTAGAGGTTTTGAATGATAAGTGTTTCATTCTCACACAAATTCTTCTACAGTATGGCAGTTCTCCAGGGTAGCTCCCTGCAGCATTATGACTTGAAGACTGTAAACTCCATCAATTCAACATGGTGGTTCCAAGGTACACAATGCCACCTTTTTCAGAGGAAGAAAATGCTAGAGAACCATTCAAGTTTTTTTTCTTTTTTTTCATCTCAGAGAAGAAGTGACATGTCAGTTCCTTGATAAGAACTTGCAGCACAACCCTTGTTAACCACAAAACAGTGAGTTGTATATTTTCTGTGCCCAAGAAGGAGAGAATGACTGGATGAGGGCGTCTGGTTGAGTTTATCACACATCTTTTAATGCTATTTGAGTTTTACCAATATGAAGTTGCTAATTTAATTAAGATAACTAAATAAAGTGTATTCTAATAAAAAATAAGTTCATAGATGACAGAGCCATAAGAGATTGTTAAAAGACACCAACCCCTTTTTCATTTGCCCCAAGAATGCTCACCAGGGGTGCTTACAGCTGCAGCATTTACCCTGAGAGATAACGTTGCCACAAAATATCTCACTTTTATTATCTTCACATCACTCTAGTATATCACCTTGGAAAATAAAGACCTCATTCTATTTATAGCATTCTAGTTTTAGTAGTGGTATTTCCATTTATAAAATACAGTAATTCTCAATCGCTGAAAATGTCAAACCCTAGAAAGCATTTCTACTCATGATGTTAACATTGCTCTCCAACAGTTGTTGGCCAGAGATTCGTTTGAAGAATCTGATTATTGTGAAATAGATGACTCAGATAATTCAGTTGATTCTAATTATGTTGGTTCTGTTTAGAAATAACTTCAAGGACAGTTTTTATATTTTATTTTCATGTTTAAACAGTCACATTTGCTTCAGCCTCAAAGAGCGTGTTTATGTAAAATTAAATGAGCGTTGGCAGTGAGCTGCATTTTTTATTTTCTAAATGGAAGCATGGGTTTAAAGGTTAAAGTGGCTGCAGGTAATGTTATGGCCTCGGTCTTTCCTCAGTGCCATTGGTATTGTCAGGGTCGATTTGACCATGGGCTCAACTTAGTTTATCAACACCGATATCTGTATGAAATTAGAATTATACGGTAGATCGATTATTTATTTATTTATTTATTTATTTATTTATTTATTTATTTAATGTTTTTTGAGATGGAATCTCACTCTGTCACCCAGGCAGGAGTGCAGTGGTGCAATCTTGGCTCACTGCAACCTCTACCTCCTGGGTTCAAGCAGTCCTCCTGCCTCAGCCTCCCAAGTAGCTGGGATTACAAACGTGCACCACCATGCCTGGCTAATTTTTGTATTTTTAGTAGAAATGAGGTTTCACCATGTTGGCCAGGCTGGTCTTAAACTCCTGACCTCAAGTGATCTACCCACCTCAGCCTCCCAAAGTGCTGGGATTACAGAAGTGAGCCACAGCACCTGGCTGGCAGATAGATTTTTTTTTTTTTTTTTTTTTTTTTTNGCTTCAAACTCCTGGGCTCAGAGGATCCTCCCACTTTAGCCTCCTGAGTAGCTGGAGGGGCATACCACCATGCCCACCTTTGTTTGTTTGTTTGTTTTTTTTGAGACGGAGTCTCGCTCTGTCGCCCAGGCTGGAGTGCAGTGGCCGAATCTCAGCTCACTGCAAGCTCCGCCTCCCAGGTTTATGCCATTCTCCTGCCTCAGCCTTCCGAGTAGCTGGGACTACAGGCACCCGTCACCTCGCCTGGCTAGTTTTTTGTATTTTTTAGTAGAGACGGGGTTTCACCGTGCTAGCCAGGATGGTCTCGATCTCCTGACCTCGTGATCCGCCCGTCTCGGCCTCCCAAAGTGCTGGGATTACAGGCTTGAGCCACCGCGCCCGGCCTGATAGATTTTTAAAAGTCAGCTATCATATGTACTATATAGTAAAAAGTAAGCCACAAAAGCAAATCAAATAAATGGAACACATCCATCTCTTCACCATTGCTGTTCTAAAATATGAACATGAGTCACAATGGCGCCTATGCGTAAACTCACATGATTCATCCTAGAAATGATGCCACCCATAGCTTCCAAACTGAAGCATTTTCTGCCCTCCACATTAGATAAATTTCTTATCTGCATGAGTTTGCTCTCATCATTCCATCCAATGAAATTACTGCTCCCTTTTTATGGAAGAGTTCAAATCATATTTCCCCTATTAAACTTTCCCTTTCCTTCCAAGGAATACATCTCTATTTATACAGAAACTCTTGTCTGGATAACGTAATTTGTACTTGGGGGGACATAGTATCAAGCAGCAGTTCTATTACTACTATTACTGGCTTTTTTTCTTTCCTTTTTTTTTTTTTTAGACAGAGTTTTGCTCTTGTTGCCCAGGCTGGAGTGCAATGGTGTGATCTCAGCTCACTATGTAACCTCCACCTCCTGGGTTCAAATGATTCTCCTGCCTCAGCCTCTCAAGTAGCTGGGATTACAGGCATGCACCACCATGCCTGACTAATTTTGTATTTTTAGCAGAGACAGGGTTTCCCCATGTTGGTCAGGCTGGTCTCCAACTCCTGACCTCAGGTGATCTGCCCAGCTTGGCCTCCCACAGTGCTGGGATTACAGGCGTGAGCCACCCTTCCTGGACTTGGTTACTGTCTTGTGCAGTTATTTAAATCCTTTTAGCTTCTTTGCATTTTCGTTGCTGATCTATCATCCCTCCATCTGTCTCATAAGTTCCTTTGGGGCAGAGACCATGCCCCTTCTCCTTTCTGCTTCCTTCTCCAATCTGCATTCTTCTTCTGAGCTTCTCTCCTCCAAAGATTTCTCCTGCACTCTTCCATAGGAGATGCCTAAAATAATTGTTGTGGCTACTGAAATGTCTGGACTGTATGTGGGAAGCACTGTTCTAGAAAGTGCCATCCTGCCACCCGCTCTCTGCCCGATTGCTGATGCACACGGTCCCTCCAGAGAATATTGAGAGCTGGAGCCTTCACGGGTTCTGAACACCCGAGAGCACGGGAGGACCCTTCAGGTGCGTCATTAGCACTGCCCGCTCTTGCTTTTTCCTGCTTGTTGAGATATTTCCAACACCATGGGTTTTATAGAGCCAAGGCAGGTCTTGATGTCATGTTTTAAAATATATTGACCTTGAGAAATGATGCCCAAGCGGGAATTTCTTTCTAAGATGCCAACTGTTGGATGCTAGTCTCCAAATGTGCAAATTCTTCCTAGCTTCAAGTCGACTGTTACCACGAACACTTTCAACGAATTATTCAGAAACTCCTAATCTAGCAGAGAGGAAAAGAGGAAGAGCAAGGAGTGATGTAGTTAGGGAAAGAAAGGAAATGGAAGGGTGGAAAAGAGGGAGGAAGGGAGGAAGGAAGGAGAAACGGAGGAAGAGTGGACACCACGTGAAACTCTAAAGCCAGCCCTAGGCTATTTAGGGCCACAGAGTGTGGGCACCATCTCCCTCTCTAAATGTGACTGTAAGCTTCCCGCCAGCAACATGGGGACAGAAAAGTAGGGATGTGGGTGGAGAGAGGCAAGACCTATATTTGGATGGGGGGAGGACTTGCTCCATTTTGGCAGAAATCACCCTAGGTGTCTCCAGGTTGAGGTCAGCGACCCACTGAGGAATTAGACCTTCAGTTTTTGTGACTTTCATCTTTTGGTGACTTTAATACTACAGGCAACTTGAGTTTGCCATGGTGTCAAGAGTGGAGCTTCCAAAGACTGCTGTGAATATAGATGTCAAGAATAACTGCCCAGGTTTCATGTCCTGAGTCGACGATGTTAGGGTGGCAGATGGAGAGGAAGTACAGGCATGTCGCCGAGCAGACAGTGTGTGAACTTCCCCAGCGTGCAGGATGTGGGCAGGTGGCAATGGGAGTGTCTAAGATGGGCAGGTGCTTTGGTAGACAGAAGTCATCCATGATCACATCAGCATCCCTGACACCCCCTTCTCAAACCTGGGAGGTTGTACAATACTAGTAAACTTTTTATCATGGACAAAGTAAGACAAAAATCAGAAGAACGCTATACTGACCCTATGCAGACCTGGTACACTGCTTCAGTGATTGCCAACGCTCTGCACTTCCTATTTTGTCTAGGCTGGCCCCCTCCTCACCCCTGCAGCTCTCTGCGTTTATTACAGGTTTCATGCACTATTCATCTGGGAGGCTTTGACACATACCTGTGTGTGTATCCTATACACATACATCATTCATGTATATATTATATATGTTTACATATATGCACATATGAACTATGCACATGTACTACTCTAATAAGTTTTAATTTTTTCAGGAACATGTTTACTGACAAATTATGTGTAATTATTAATACATTTTTCATTTAATTATGATTAAATTAATTAATATAGAAAAGGGCAGCTTGAAGTGGATCAGGACTGTATTTGAAGACACTTCAAAAGGGAATACAGAATAATGTATTTCCCAAAACAATCTCTCCAGCCCATCCATTTCTGTGTCTTTTGGGAGTGCTGAACCCTCTGCAGGTCAGGTTACCCCTATTAACCTTAGTGGGTTGCCTGGCAATCACCTTATGCAAAGGGTGACTTTTGAAGCAAGCTGGGTACCATAGAGGACTTTCAACTGGGCGTTTTCTTTTCTTATCTACATGGTTATATTTACTCAGTTTTTCTACAGAGGGGCAGGGTAAGAGGAAAGGAAGAATATATTTGATTCTTGATTAACCACTTAATGGGGAAGCTTGTTTTAAGAAAGCATCTTAACAGGTGGCCAAAATTCAGACACACATTGGTGAGGATTTTTGTTATTATTGCCAGTTTTGAGATCCATTGTCACTTTTTAGGATGATTTATTATAAGAAACCTTCATTGTACATTTGGAGAGGCTGATAAATTGTCTGTAAGTCAAGATGCTCTCAATGGTCTCATTTAAAATATCCATAGAAACTTTGCTATCTGAAGTGCAGGCTTCTTTAAAATGAGCTATCATCAAATCCACACCTTACCCTCTGCTCTGGATTTGTTTGGTGCAGGTACACACACATCAGAAAGATGGAGTGAGCTATGACTGGTGAATTCTGATTTATTTTACAAAATTAGTTTTAAAAGGTGGCTTTGAAAACATTACAAGATGCCCCCTGGATGACCAGGCTAAAGCTGAAGGCATCTGCTTCACCTCTCTCTCCGACAGTGATTGCCAGAGGCTGGCAGTGTGGGGTCTTGCTCGTTTTTATCATCACACTAACCCCTGACTCTAATGCTGGTGCAGTGCTTTCCTGGAATTCACTCTAATGTTCTCACAACCCACCCGCCTGCCTCGCTCCTGTTTTGAATTCCTTTTCGATAAAGAAAAGGCGTAAAGAGATTCCTCTAATGGCCCTAATTTGTTAATAATGGGTTTTGTTCAAAACAGAAATTGGTCCTGGAAAGGGGGCGACCTCTTTTATTCTCCTCCCAGCGCTCCTTGTTGCAGCGGCGGCTCCATTTGTTACAGGGCTCACTTCACCGGGAAAGGTAATTACAGCTGAAATTAAACTCTATGGACTGTGTCCCACCGCCTTCTCCTGCACATCGCGCGGGGAGGCCGGTTCCTGTGTGTTCACCTCTTGTTTAGAAGATTCATGTTTATCTAATGTGAAGTCAATATTATTGTCGGGGAAAGAGTTAGGGGATGCTAACGACCTTCTGGGAGTGCGCCTGCAGGCCGGGGCCACGCTCTGCTGGCTCAGAAACCACTTAGCGGCTCTCAAGGCCCATCTCCTCCACCCAGGCCACAGCCCACCATTTATCTCATCTCAAAACGTTCGATGGCGAGAGCGCTAAGGTGCATAGCAACAGGGAGAGGGGAAACGCTGTGAGAAAAGGGCTGGAGCCACAGGAGGTGGCAGAGCCAGAAGTTTGGCCATTCTGTGGTCTGGATTCCAGATCCCACCTCTGTCCGAACGCAGAGCTGGACACCATCCAAGTGTGGCAGCGGACGGGAGCCCGTACGGGGACTCTTCACCACGGACGGCGCGGGGCCGGGGTGTCTTTGCAGAGCCACACATCTTGGCCCACGAAGGGCCTCTGTCCTCTAAACTCCACTTTAAGGCAGGCACTGGAGTGGAGCCGCTTTTTACGCAGAAGCAATACTGAGTAAGAGCATCTAAGGGACTCAGTCTAAATTGCATATGTGTGGTGTTAGCCGAGATGTTCCAGAGAATCAGGACAAACGGGATCATTTTATATATCAATTTGTGATGGAGGCTAAGCCCAACATCTTTAGTTGATTCAAGACTCAGGAAGAGCCAAAGATTCAGTCCAAAGACAGGGAGAGCTCCACATCCCAGCTCCAAGGCCGTGAGGCAGAAAGGACTCTCCTTCGCTCAGGGCAGGGTCAGCCTTTCTGTCTGTTCTGACCTTCAACTGATTGGATGAGGCCCACCCACTCCAGGGGAGGGCAATCTGCCTTGTTCAGTCTATGCATTCAGTCTATGCATTCAAACATGAGTCTCATCCAAAACACCCTCACAGTAATGCTCAGAATAATGTTGAACTGCATATGTGGGTACTCTGTGGCCCACTCCAGAAGATGACACATAAAATTAATCATCACAAATATGTTATATATACATATATTGAGACATATATTGATATGGAGAAGTTGAGAAATATAGAGATTATATGTATATATAGGTTATATATATAATGTAATGTAAAATGTAAATATGTAAAAATGTAACTATATAGAGTTACAGATATAGATTATATATAGGTTATGTATATATACACATAGATTACATATGTATATATGTATACACGTGTGTATATGTATATATGACCTATATATATATAATCTCTACATATCTGTAACTACATGGATTTGGACTATAACAATATACATATATTCTTATAGCTCCAAAATAGATGATGTAACATCTCCATTCTTTTTTAATAACAGAAAATAGGTTAGGCATTTACTCTTGCAATTCTACATATTTCAAAGTACTTCAGAGCCCCAACTTCTTTCCTCCTCAGAACATGCTCTTCCTAAGGAGTAGCTACCCTTTTATTCCTTTACTTTTCTTTTTTTTTTCTTTTGAGACGGAGTCTCGCTCTGTTGCCCAGGCTGGAGTGCAGTGGCGCAATCTCGGCTCACTGCAACCTCTGCCTCCTGGGTTCAAGGCATTCTCCTGCCTCAGCCTCCCGAGTAGCTGGGACTATAGGCGCTTGCCACTATGCCCGGCTAATTTTTTGTATTCTTTAGTAGAGACGGGGTTTCACCATGTTAGCCAGGATGGTCTCGATCTCCTGACCTCGTAATCCACCCGCCTTGGCCTCCCAAAGTGCTGGGATTACAGGCGTGAGCCACCATGCCTGGCTATTCCTTTACTTTTCAATAAACTTGCTCTCACTTTAAAAAACAAAACCACAAATAAACTTGAGTTCAGTCAAGAAGAAAAATTATCAGTTGATTTTTTTCATGTTATTTATCTGCCTTTTCCCTACTCTGTGAAAATTCTATGAATGTCCAGTGAAATGTTTAAAATTTATGAATAAAAAGAAATGTCAAGAGACTAGGCATTCTCATTTTGAATTGCGATGATGGTAGCAAACACGGGAAATAATTGATTCAAGACTTGTTTTGGAGGCTTTACTCATAGATGGGCAGCAGCATTGAAGAGAAACAGAACAACTAGTTTGAGTTTGGACAATGATTGCAAAACACGTCAATTTCCTCAATCGTTATTGCTTAGAGAAAAGGGGTTGGGCCTGAGGCGGTTGAGCTCAGGATCCTCCTTGCACACATTCCTGTAGGTATTATCAATATGCTACATAAATCTGCATTTCAGGAGAGGTTTCCGCCTAGAGATAGACAATCAAAATAATCAGTAGATAGAGGATGCTGAAAGCCATCAGAGAAGAGAGATCTTAGCCAGGAAAGGAAGAACACCTGCTATCTGAAGTTTTAGGAGAGGAGAAGCAACCTCTAGAAAGAGAGGGAGAAAGCAACCTTTTCCCAAGCCTCAGTTTGGGAGGCTTGGGAGAAGCCTCGATTCTCAAGCGTTGGTTTCCCTGGCCAATTCAACATCCCCTTCTCTGAAGGCTTTCTGCTAGGGGTGAGGTAAAAATATGGAATGGGGCCGGTCAGCAGGCACTCACACAGTCACCCTGGGACTCGAAGTCTGTCTCTTCTAGGTCGTCTTCCTCACACAGGCTCTCCTTCCTGCCCATAACTGACTCTCCTCCACTTCGTCTCGCCCTTTCCATTTCTCATGTACAGTTTGGACAACAGATGTTTTTCAAGTCCTGTAAGCCAGGTAGCTCTCCTTTTCCAGGAACAAGGACCCTATTTTATGGCCAGTTGACAGCCTTCCTAGGCTCCCCTGGGCTGGAGAAATTATTTGATAACAGGCCAGGCATGGTGGCTCACGCCTCTAATCCCAGCAGTTTGGGAGACTGAGAAGGGTGGATCACCTGGGGTCAGGAGTTCAAGATCAGCCCGGCCAACATGGCAAAACCTCGTCTCTACTAAAAATACAAAAATAGCCAGGCATGATGGCATGTGCCTATAATCCCAGCTACTCAGGAGGCTAAGGCAAGAGAATCATTTGGACCCGGGAGGAGGAGTTTGCAGTGAGCCGAGGTGGTGCCACTGCACTCCAGCCTAGGTGACAGAGTAAGACTCCATCTCAAAAAAAAAAAAAAAAAAAAAAAAAAAAAAAGTTATTTGATAAGGATCTAAGGATCTCTCTGGTTGCTTCATTAATCTTACTCCCTCCTCTTGGAATCCAGCTTCCCGTCTTTTCATGAACCGCCGGAGAAATGGGGCGTCTGTGTGTAATGTGATGCTTTCTTTCTTTTTTTTTTAAATTTTTTATTTCCATAGGTTATTGGGGAACAGGTGGTGTTTGGTTACATGAGTAAGTTCTTTAGTGGTGATTTGTGAGATTTTGGTGCACTCATCTCCCAAGCAGTATACACTGCACACAATTTGTGGTCTTTTATCCCTCACCCCCTTCCCACCCTTTTCTCCTAAGTCCCCAAAGTCTGTTGTGTCATTCTTATGCCTTTGCATCCTCTTAGCTTAACTCCCATTTGTGAATGAGAACATATGATGTTTGGTTTTCCATTCCTGAGTTACTTCACTTGAAATAATAGTCTCCAATCTCATCCAGGTCGCCGCATTTGCCATTAATTCATTCCTTTCTATGACTGAGTAGTATTCCATCACATATATATACCACAGTTTCTTTACCCACTTGTTGATTGATGGGCATTTGGGTTGGTTCCACATTTTTGCAATTGCAAATTGTGCTGCTATAAACATGCATCTTCAAGTATCTTTTTTGTATAATGCCTTAGTTTCCTCTGGGTAGATACCCAGTAATGGGATTGCTGGATCAAAAGGTAGTTCTACTTTTAGTTCTTTAAGGAATCTCTGTTCTGTTTTCCATAGTGGTTATACCAGTTTACATTCCCACCAGCAGTGTAGAATTGATTCCTGTTCATCACATCCACACCAACATCTATTTTTTGTTTTTGATTAATGGCCATGCTTGCAGGTGTAAGGTGGTATCACATTGCGGTTTTGATGTGCATTTCCCTGATTAGTAATGTTGAGCATTTTTTCATGTTTGTTGGCCATTTTTATATCTTCTTTTGAGAACTGCCTATTCAGGTCCTTAGCTCACTTTTTGATGGATTTTTTTGTTTGTTTGTTTTCTTTTTTTTCTTGGGAATTTGTTTGGGTTTGCTGTAGATTCTCTATATTACTCCTTTGTCAGATATACAGATGGTGAAGATTTTCTCCTACTGTGTGGGTTGTCTGTTTACTCTGCTGACTATTCTTTTTGCCATGCAAAACCTCTTTGGTTTAATTATGTCCCACCTATATATCTTTGTTTTCATTGCATTTGCTTTTGGGTTCTTGGTCATAAAATCCTTGCCTAAGCCAATGTCTAGAAAGGCTTTTCACATATTATCTTCTAAAATTTTTACAGTTTCAGATCTTAAACTTAAGTCCTGGATCCATCTTGAGTTGATTTTTGTATAAGGTGAGAGATTAGGATCCAGTTTCATTCTCCTACTTGTGGCTAGCAAATTATCCCAGCACCATTTGTTGAATAGGGTATTCTTTCCCCACTTTATATTTTTGTTTGCTTTGTCAAAGATTAGTTGACTGTATTTGGGTTTATTTCCAGGTTCTCTATTCTGTTCCATTGGTCTAGGTGCCTATTTTTATACTAGTACCATGCTGTTTTGATGACTATGGCTTTATAGTATAGTTTGAAATCAGGTAATGTGATGCCTCCAGTTTTGTTCTTTTTGCTTAGTTTTGCTTTGTCTATGTGGGCTCTTTTTTGGTTCCATGTGAATTTTAGGATTGCTTTTTCTAGTTCTGTGAAGAATGATTGTGGTATTTTGATGGAAATTGCATTGAATTTGTAGATTGCCTATGGCAGCATGGTCATTTTCACAACATTGATTCTACCCATTCATGAGCATGGGATGTGTCTCCATTTGTTTGTGTCAACTATGATTTCTTTCACCAGTGGTTTGTAGTTTTCCTTGTAGAGGTCTTTCACTTCCTTGGTTGGGTATGTTCCTAAGTATTGTATTTTATCTTTGTAGTTATTGTATAAGCGGTTGAGTTCTTGATTTGATTCTCAGCTTGGTTGCTGATGGCATATAGGAGAGCTACTGATTTGTATACATTAATTTTGTATCCGGAAACTTTGCTGAATTCTTTTATCAGTTCTAGGAGTTTTTGGAGGACTCTTTAGGGTTTTCTAGGTACACAATTATATCATCAGCACACAGCGACAGTTTGACTTCCTCTTTTTTTTTTAAATTTATTTATTATTATTATACTTTAAGTTCTAGGGTACATGTGCATAACGTGCAGGTATGTTACATATGTATACTTGTGCCATGTTGGTGTGCTGCACCTATCAACTCGTCAGCACCCATCAACTCGTCATTTACATCAGGTATAACTCCCAATGCAATCCCTCCCCCCTCCCCCATCCCCATGATAGGCCCCGGTGTGTGATGTTCCCCTTCCTGAGTCCAAGTGATCTCATTGTTCAGTTCCCACCTATGAGTGAGAACATGCGGTGTTTGGTTTTCTGTTCTCGGATGCAGCTTGACTTCCTCTTTACTGATTTGGATGTCCTTTATTTCTTTCTCTTGTGTGATTGCCCTGGTTAGGACTTCCAGTACTATGCTGAAGAGAAGTGGTGAGAGTAAGCATCCTTGTCTTTTTCCAGTTCTCAGAGTGAACGGTTTCAACTTTTCTCCATTCAGTATTATGTTGTCTGTGGGTTTGTCATAGATGGCTTTTATTACATTGAGACGTGTCCCTTGTATGCTGATTTTACTGAGAATTTTAATCATAAAGGGATGCTGGATTTTGTCAAATTATTTTTCTGCATCTATTGAGATGATCATGTGATTTTTGTTTTTAATTCTGTTTATGCGATGTATCACATTTATTAATTTGTGTATGTTAAACTATCCCTGCATCCCTGGTATGAAACTCACTTGGTCATGGTGTATTATCTTTTTGATATGTTGTTGGATTTGTTTGGGTAGTATTTTTTTTACGGATTTTTGCATCTGTATTCATCAGGGATATTGGTTGTAGTTTTCTTTTTTGGTTATGTCCTTTCCTGGTTTTGGTATTAGGGTGATACTGGCTTCATAGAATGATTTAGGGAAGATTTCCTCTTTCTCTATCTTGTGGAATAGTGTCAGTAGAATTGATGCCAATTCTTATTTGAATGTCTGGTAGAATTCAGCTGTGAATCTGTCTGGTCCTGGACTTTTTTTTGTTGTTGGTAATTTTTAAATTACCATTTCAATCTCACTGCTTGTTATTGTTCTGTTCAGGGCATCTAATTCTTCCTGATTTAAGCTAGGAGGGTTGTATCTTTCCATGTGATGCTTGCTTTCGTAAGGACTCAGCATGACTCATTTTGGGAGAACTACTGGACATACAGCACCGTGGGGATGGAGCGGCTGTAGCGTGGAATGACACGTGCTTTGCACCTGCGTGTGTTTTCACCCAGACCAGAGCAAGCTGGAGGTGGGGCATGGGGACAGATGGGGAGAACCGAGAGGTTCAGAAACAGTGAAAACGGAGACCAAGGAGTCCTCTTAGCAGCAGGAGGCTATGGCTGACTTGCTGACATAAGAAAGACAGAAAAGATGACTTACAGACAGAATATTCGTAAAAGGACGATTGTAAGGAACCTTTCAAACAGATGACAAGGCAGGACCTCTAGGTAGGAAAAGCCCCCTTGAGCAAAATAGAAAGAACGGCGGGAGCAGAAAACATGGAAGAGGGAATGAGGATACACAGGGAATGTAAGGGACAGAAAGAAAGAAGGAAATATTGAGGCTATGAACTCTTTAGGAAAAAGGAGAGGGTTTTTTTTTTGTTTGTTTTTGTTTTGTGTGGTTTTTTTTTGTTTTTTGTTTTTTTTTTTAATGGAGTCTTGCTCTGTCCATCCAGGTTGGAGTGCAGTGGTGCGATCTTGGCTCACTGCAACCTCGGCATCCCGGGTTCAAGTGATTCTTCTGCCTCAGCTCCTGAGTAGCTGGGATTAGACGCCCCCCACCATGTTCGGCTAATTTTTGTATTTTTAGTATAGACAGGGTTTCACCATGTTAGCCATGCTGGTTTCGAACTCCTGACCTCGTGATCCACCCGCCTTGACCTCCCAAAGTGCTGGGATTACAGGCCTGAGACACACTCTCAGCCAGGAGAGGGTCTTAAACGAACCAGGCACATGGACAAAATTGTCCTATGCAGTGTGCTATGCTCAGAGCGAATTAGACCCAATGCCACTTGGTGAGTTCTGCTGCTGCTGTTGGCTCAGAGAGCACTGGGCCACAGGGGAGACTTCAGTTCCTTCCCCGCCCAACGCTTCCCAGTTTCGCATTAATCATACACGCATGGCACTTCCCGTTTAATCACTTGGCAATTATCTGGTTTATATCTTCTGTTTTCATCTCCTAAACAAGATTTGCCT
Source organism: Theropithecus gelada (assembly GCF_003255815.1). Taxonomy (NCBI): domain Eukaryota; kingdom Metazoa; phylum Chordata; class Mammalia; order Primates; family Cercopithecidae; genus Theropithecus; species Theropithecus gelada. The sequence continues at coordinate 2,689,647 of NC_037677.1, read as the reverse complement.
CATCAGATCTTAAAATTGCATTTGACATGGTAACGAAGAGTTGAATTATTTGTTCCCTACAAATGTAATTATTTACCATGTAATTTTCAGGAAGACACAGCTTCCAAGTGTTCACATAGAATTTACTATGCAATTATCAGATGTGCCACCGTCCTGTCTCCCAGCTGAAACGGCCGGCAAGGGCAGTGTGTCAAGAGGACAGAACCCAGCGAGCCCTGGGCCACGGTAGAGACCGGTCTTGTGCACTAAGGTGGCTTCCTGTGAGCTGTCCCTATGCATCATGGGTGCCTGGAGATGTCATCGAATTTCTCTTTGTGTCTGTCTCTTTATGCAGAACATGCAGGGACAAGAGAGAAGGAAGGTTGTGGTGACTAATTGGAAAGAACAAAGAGGAATTAGGAATAAATGCAGTTGTGGCGGTGAAAGATGTTAGTCGTTTTGTTGCAGTTCTCCCCCAGCTTAAGTGAGGGAAGAGACAAGGCTGCTAGGAGGGCAGGTGAGTCAGGAAACCCCGTTGCTGACCCTCTCTCAGGAGCACAGGGAGGCGGGACTAAGAAAGCTTACCTTCGAGGCCAGGAGAAGAGGTGCCCTGGAGCGTCTGAGGAAGCAGCCCAGGGACTTGGCACTGAAGGTTGACAGCCAAAACATCCAAGGAGCATGCAGTGTGACTTTAAAGAAAAGTCATGGGTAGTTTAAGTTGAGACACATAAGAAATAAGGTGGGCAGTGGTGGTTATTGACACAACGGATTCCAGCGCTCCCATCTAACCTGTCCCATTAATGGGATTACCAGCTCTTATGTAAATCACAGCCTCCAATTCCTTCTTCGGCTCTTTATCTTCTATTTGCTTCTGTGGGAGTCCCTTTGGTGGTCTCTCTGCGTGTGGTGAACATGTGTGCATGTGTGTGACACAGGAAGTGGTATAAACTTGTAGCCCAGACCAGGGACATCTCAATGTCTGGGTTCCTCATTCGATTCTGCCATTTTCTCTTCCCTAACCACTGGACAATGACTTAAGCTTCTTAAGCTTTATATGTCCATTTAAAACATCCTTTTATGGGAAAGGAGATCTAGGTCAAAGTGCTCATTCCTGCATCACTAATCAAATATTTCAAAATCATTTTATTATTTCTATATTCAGTTTGTAACATTTTACAGATGGATTTCACAATGTTTATAGCATTCCATAGAAAAAGCAGGTATTGGTCCTCCCCTGGCTAGAACTTTCATTTTTCACCCTTTCCAGCCTAGGTAAAGCACAACTTGCAAACGTCTGATTGACTGAATGGTTTTCTCTCTTGAATACAAATACTTTTACCACCTTCGTTCCTACCCTTTTATACCAAATCCCATCATTTCTTACTTGCTACACACTTCCCGCCCCCTCTGAAAAAACACGTAACTGGTGTCCCAGCCTGCAATTATTCACGCCCCTGCAATCTACTCTACAATTATTTCTTAGCTACGCCTTTTAGAGACACAGGTATATAATCCTACTATTCCATGACTTCATCATTTGTTGGCTGATACTGAACGTCTGAACTGTGCAGTTTGGAATTTGCAACAGTCACTTTCTATTGGCTTTCTCAGTCCCCCTCCCACTCCATCCTTTATTTCTTTCCTGTACCATGAGGCTAAGTCATCCATTTAGCAGCCACGTGGGCACTGAGGGCTGCCTATACCAGGCAGTGCTGGACAATGAGAGGAGCCTGGTGAGGAGGTTGGGGACGGTCTTTCCCTCTCTTTGTTAAAAATATCTCCATGTCTAGTCCCTCCTTTTCTCCTGCTCATCTCTCTTCTTCCCACCTGGTAGGCAGGTGCCTAGGGAGTAGCCGCCATCTTGAGGACATGAGGTGTCAGTGACAAGAAGGAAAAGCTGGCCAGGCGCGGTGGCTCACGCCTGTAATCCTAGCACTTTGGGAGGCCGAGACGGGCGGATCACTAGGTCAGGAGGTCGAGACCATCCTGGCTAACATGGTGAAACTCCGTCTCTACTAAAAAAAATACAAAAAACTAGCTGGGCGCGGTGGCGGCGCCTGTAGTCCCAGCTACTCGGGAGGCTGAGGCAGGAGAATGGCGGGAACCCGGGAGGCGGAGCTTGTGGTGAACCAAGATGGCGCCACTCACTCCAGTCCAGGCGACAGAACGAGACTCCGTCTCAAAAAAAAAAGGAAAAGTTACTTCTCCAGGGCCGGTAGATGGGATAGAGAACATAAGCCTAAGTCCCAGGCAGTGTTACTGAGGAGACCAGCTAGGCCCAGACACTGCCTGCCTAGGAATTCTTTTGTTTTTCCTTTAGAAAAAATACAGTAAACATTTTTGTGGCCACTGCTGGTTAAGATTTTGTTGTTGTTGTTGTTGCTTGCAGCCAACCTCACACCTAACCGATACACCTTTGAGTCCTCTGTGGTTCATGTAGGGAGAAACCTATTACACCCACAATTCTGCCAAAGAGATTCCATCCTTTGACCAAGAAAGATGGTGACCCAGGTAAATCCCACGAGTTTACGCCTCAACATTTTTGCTCTTTTTTTCTTTTTTCTTTTTTTTTTAGATGGAGTCTTGCTCTTTTTGACCAGGCTGGAATGCAGTGGCGTGATCTCGGCTCACTGCAACCTCTGCCTCCTGGGTTCAAGTGATTCGCTGGCCTCAGCCTCCTGAGTAGCTGGGATTACCAGCATGCACCATCACATGTACAAAATACAATTTTTGTATTTTTAGTAGAGACAGGGTTTCACTATTTTGGCCAGGCTGGTTTCGAACTCCTGACCTCAGATGATCTCCCCACCTCAGCCTCCCAAGTGTTGAAATTACAGGTGTGAGCCACCACGCCCAGCCCATTTTTGCTCTTTTCCTTTAGACCAGCTGAAACATCTCCCAATCTTGTCTTGTATCTCTCAGAATCCAAACTGTTCTTCAAGGTGTACTGAAATGCACTTCTCTCATGAAGTTTTTCTGATTTATCCCTAATGACTATGCTTCCGTCATTCCAAAACTTCATGATACTTTATTTTAATCTCTCTTAAGGAATGAATATGTTATGTACGTCTTGTCCTGTGTGAAAGGATTTGTGTATGTATCTATTAATTTTACTAGACATAAGTATCTTGAGGCGGGGTATGTGTGTTTTTTAGCATGGTATCTCGTTTAACATTTTGCACTGCTTATGCGTAAATGAAATTTATAGGGAGACCTCTGAGTAAGACCTCTTTGCCAAAACCTTCACGTCTTCTTTGGAAAGTGTCAAGAGAGAGCCTTGTCATTAAAATAAGTTTCTGCGCTCGTATCGGCAGAGAGGAGAAGGCCACACCCAACCCCATGTCTTGCTAACCTCCCACACGGGCAGCTTCCTCATAACCATCTGCTGAGATCAGTGACACTCTTTCCATCATGTCCTTTGCTTCTTATTTGTGTCATACTCCAAAGATGACCAGATTCCAAGGTCACTCACTGCCTCCCATGCTCAAAACCCTCATGACTCTGGACCTCCCAACACTTCAAACTTCCCCTGCACCCTCCGGACCTCACAGTGCATCCCAGGACATCTCCTTGTGTCTCCTCCTTTTCTGTCCATGCTCCTTTCCTTCTGTCTCTAAAGGAATTCTGGATCCCCTCCTAAGACGTCGCATGCCTGTGGTCACGCCCTGGACCTTGTTGTTACCAATAATTCCCACCCGCCAATCTCAAGTTCAAGCCTTTCACTGGCTACCTTCCCCTCTCCTCCTTCCAGCCCTCTCCCCAGTACCCTTTCCCCACAATCCATGTCTTTGGGAACTAAAAGTATGGGCTGTGTCACTTCGGCTGTCTCCAGGTTAACCATCACAATCACCCTCTTACCCTGCCTGCCCTCATTTTATCTGACATGATCAGGGATGCCTTGGAAAACGACAAGCACAATTCAATCTGCCTCTGCTTACTCCATACCTGCCCCAGTACAGCCAAACATAGGATAACAAAAAACTCACAAGCTCTCTGGATGATCTAACTTGAGATTCCTAACCACAGACTTAGGAAAAGGACATTCCTCCAGTTTATTCACTCTCTCATTATCCTCAAACTCTCTTTCATATTTCCTTTTCACAACCTCCAAAAGCTCATCTTCCAGCATTGCTCTCAGCTTATCTGGCTTCCAGATTTTTTTGGAATTTTGCCTGGATAATTGAAGGAATCATAGAAGAATTTCTAAAGGTTCTTCACTCTTTGTAAGCTACTCAGCTGCCAAGTTGGGTCCCCAGGTACCTACTTTCTCTCCTCTTGTTAAAGATCAATGCTCCGCAAACTGGCTGCAAATTAGAAACACCTGGGAACTTTTAAAAATACAAGCGCTCCTGCCACACCCCAAGTCAATTAAATCAGACCGTCTGGGAGTGGCTTCAGCTTTTAGAACGTTTTATAATCCTCGAAACAATTCCACTGTTCACCTAAGATTGTCAGCCTGTGTGCCACTGACCAGTGGCTATCGAAGTGTGGGCCCCGTATCAGCACTGTCACCATCATTTAGGAATAGGTTAGAAATGCAGATTTTCTGGGCCTCCATTTTCCCAGCAAAACTACTTTAAAGAATTTCATATTCTTCGTAGAAACAGAAAGTAGAATGATGGTTGCTGGGGGCTGGGGTGAGGGGAAATGGGGAGTTCTTTAATGGTTACAGAGTTTCAGTTTTACAAGACAGAAAAAGTTCGGGAGATTTCTTTCTACAGCAATGTGGATCTATTTAATGCTGCTTAAAAATTGTTAAGATTGCACATTGTATATTGTATGTTTTCTTTTTACCACAATTAGAATTTTTAAAATAAAAATTAAATAACAAAGAATTTCCCCTCTGTGTCCTCTCTCCAGTAGTTTTGCACTCAGAAATTCTCTTTTAAATGCTCTCCTGTGTGCTTTCCTTCTTTTTCCTTTTTTTTTTTTTTTTTGAGTCTCGATCTTGTTGCCCAGGGTGGAGTGCAGTGGCGCTCACTGAAACCTCCACCCCCTGGGTTCAAACGATTCTCCTGCCTCAGCCTCCCGAGTAGCTGGAATTACAGGCGTGTGCCACCACGCCCGGCTAATTTTTTGTGTTTTTAGTAAAGATGAGGTTTCCCCATGTTGGCCAGGCTGGTCTCCAACTCCTGACCTCAGGTGATCCGTCCGTCTGGGCGTCCCGGCGTGAGCCACCGCGTCTGGCCTCCTGTGTGCTTTTCTTTCACAAAGAACGAAACCTGCTTTGGCCAAGTTTGGCAATGATCTCTGTATGCCGAACTCCACGGTGCTCCTAAGCTCTCTCTCTACCGGGCAGGCCAGCAGCAGGCGGTACAGTCAATGACTCCTCCTCCCCTTCTTTGCCTTGGATTTGTAGTCTTCTGATGTTTCTCTGCCTTAAATCGTTTCGCTTTCTCAATCCTCTACGCCGCTCTACCTCCAAATTTTAGAATGTCTAGGTTTCCGTCCTGGAGTTTTTCTCATCTGCACTCACTCCTTGAATGATTTTGTTACTGATAGAGAGTGTCCAGGTTCTTGGCATTTTGAACAAATAATTGGACAAAACACACTAAGGAAGGAAAGGACGAAGCAATACAAGCAGAGATTTATTGAAAACAAAAGCACACTCCACAGAGTGGGTGCAGACTGAGCAGGTGGCTCAAGAACGCAATCACTCTTGAGTTTCTCTGGGACATGAATACCCTTTAGCGGTTTCCCATTGGTTACTTGGTGTACACCCTATGTAAATGAAGCAGTGGCCAGGATCAGTCTGATTGGTTGTGGGAGGTGACCAATCAGAGGCGGAAGTGAAGTTACAAAGTCGCACCCTATGCAAACATCTGATTGGTTGAAGAAAGTGACCAATCAGAGGCTGAAGTGAAGTTACAAAGTTATACTCCTATGCAAATGAAGACCTGGCCAGAGATCAGTCTGATTGGTTGTGGGAGGGGACCAATCAGAGTTACTCTGAATTTTTTCATCTGCCAGGCGTGGAGAGTGGGGGTTTTCCTTCTGATTTAGTTCTAGGAAGTGAGCGTGAACAGGCCTTAGTTTCCTGCCTCCAGACCCTATTCTCCCGACTCAGTTTCATCAGGCCCCAGGTCTAGTCTCCAGCTGTAAACAGCCTGACGCCTCCCTGATGTGTCTGCCTGGCCCAGCCCCGCTGAGCTCCGGAATTGCTTTTCTGATCTCCCTGAAGCCTCACTAGACGAGTAGCAGACATGTCAAACCCAACAGTTCCTGAATAGACTTTCTGAATTCTGTCTTCTTTCTCTAGAACCAGCCTTCTAGTTCCTTAACACAAAATGTGTAGCATCACCTTTACTCTTGAATTTGTCAAAAAATTTTGCTGGTTGTGTTTTGAAGATACACCCAGAGTCCAGTCTCTTCTCACCCCATCTACAGAACAGCCTCATTCTTGTCTGAATCACCTTCGTCTCTCACCCTAGTTACAGCATTTCCCACAAAGCAGTCAAATGGATTCCTTCCGAAATGGCTGGTGTCCTCACTGTGCTCAGAGTAAAAGCCTTACAGAAGCCTTCTAATGTGCAGGTACCTGATAGCTTTCACACAGTGCCCCTCTCCATCCCCTCCCCAACCTTGCTAACCGCACTTCCAACACACTCAGCCCGCCTGCTTTAGGGTCTTGACAACCGGTCCCTGTGCTTTAAATGCCTTTTCTAATTATGTTCATGGCTCGCTGATTCTCCTCCTTCAAGTCTTTGCTCAGTTGGAAATTGTCTCAGTGAGATTTCTCTGGCAACCTGATTTAAATTGCAACACCAATCCCAAGATTCCCTATCTCCATATTGACTATCTTCTAATGAACTGTTTGAGTTTTCTTTTCTATCCGGTCTTTCCCACTAGAATTAAAGCTCCCCGAGGACAGGGATTTTCTGGGGTTTTGTTTTCCGCTGTACTCTGGGACCTAGAGCAGTACCAAGGCAAATCAGGAGGTCAATGTCTATTTGTTGAATGAATGGAAAGAAAAGTAAACTTAAAAGAACAAAAATGGAGTAAGCCCTTCTGTAAGCCCAACTTAACTTATTTTGGAGAAAGGTAAACTAGAAAACCGTACCCCAGCTTCTATGAAGCAATTGAACATGGGTGCCCTGGTTTTCCTTTTTTTTTTTTAATAAAGAAAAAGAGGTTTAACAGACTCACAGTTCCATGAGGCTGGGCAGGCCTTACAATCACGGTGGAAGGTGAAAAGGTACGACTTACATTGGCAGCAGGCAAAGAGAGAATGAGAGTCAAGTAGAAGGGATTCCCCTTATAAAACAGAAAGTCCACCTCACTGGTATAGAAAAACGAAGACCAGGCGGTTTTCTTCGTACTGTTCTTGTGGTCGTGAATAAGTCTCACAAGATCTGAGGATACACCCAGAGTCCAGTCTCTTCTCACCCCATATGCAGAACAGCCTTATTCTTGTCTGAATCACCTTCGTGATTTCTGTCCTGTGATTAGCTCATTAAGATGACATCCTTAGTTTGGGTGAAAGAGATTCCCCAATTGGTCTTCCTTTTATGGGACTTACTGAAATATTACTAACAATATTGTAGGTGAACCAAACATAAAACCTGAGGACCACACTATCGTTTTTGCTCTGTTTACCCAGGAAATTGCTACAGAGCCTTACTAGTTTCATCTCTATTCTTTTTGCACACATGCATTTCCTCTATGTGGAAATATTTGCTTTGGATGGGAGAACTTAGATGAGAAAACAACACTTTATCAAAATCCATTCACTCAGATGTCACACTTAGCCTTGTCAAGAAAATATATAATCATATATATATATATATATAAAAACTCAAATGTTAAAAGCCTCGAGTAGTAAAGAGAGGATCAGAACTCCTTTCCCCTCTGTGCGTGTGTGTGTGTGCGTGTGTGTGTGTGCATGTGTGTGCAGTTATGCTTGTCACTTTTAAAAAGCACATCCTTTATTCCATTAGCAGCTGTACCTGTTAAACACCTTTGATTTTTAACAATGTCACATTCAGGAAGACAAAATCTTCAAACATATTATATTTGGTTAGCAAACATAAAAAGCTGTGAGATAGGATATAATGCAAACTATTTTCAAATTGGGTCCAGGAATTAGAGTGACAGAGGGAATGAATTCCAGATTTGAAGAGCAAACATTACATGTGGCGTGCTCATTGTTGGCTGACTTGATTAGATCAAATGCCATATTTTTATGCACAGTTTAAATATTGAGCTTCAGCTCTATTCTTTTGATTAAACTTGTTTGCTTGTCTGTGATGATTAAATAAGGGTTAATAAATATAACCTTTGTTTAATCTACTGTAACCAAATTTCTCTCTCTTCCTTTATTGGAGAAACAATAGCTCAAGGTATATCTGCAAATCAAGACTATCAGAAATAATAGCTAAAGGCAGATATGCAAATCATAATTTATAAACTTGAGAATGGGACATACCCTTTCTATGCAGTGCTGCTTATGACAACAAAACACTAGATATTATCTAAACTCCCAAACAATAGTACGATCATCAGAAAGCACAAAATTTGTTGAAAAGAGAAAATGATATATTAAATGAGGAAATTAGGTTTATAAACAAGACATCATTTTATTTTTGTAAAATAATCTATTCATTTTACCAAAGAATAAGTATGAATAATTTTGACAATAAAATGTCAAAATTAGTTATCTTTTTGTAGTTAATAACAGATTATTTTTACAGTTTAAGTTTTAAAATGATTTTATTATTAAAATTTTTTAAAAGGACATAATTTTTTAAACTTTTAGGGAAACATTTCCATAAAGGTACTTGCCTATTGGGTGAAAATAATAGTTTTAATGGGAATCATCTTAGCTCAGATTTCTGGTTCTATTAGTGACGCTATTTCTTGATTGTAATAACCTAATCATTGTAATCTGCAACAATATTGCCAAGACGTTAAATAAGTTTGCTTGTCTATAATTATTGCCTGGGAAAGGGCATCATAACCCAGCAAGACAACTGGTCTTCTGCGATGTGAGCCTGTTGTAATTCTGCTGGACGCCCCGTTACCAGGACAGCGCTATTCCTCTCAGGGCTTGTAGCTGCTTTGTAGTATTGGAAAAGCAAATCCTGGGGCTCTAGGGTTACTTTTATGTCAGGTAATGGAAGGTCAGAGTCTCTCTGCAGAAGCAACAAGGACTGCTCCTGTTACTGGATAATTAATGTGCAGATCCTCTCTCTGAATGGCCTTGGAAAGGAATTATCAGTAAAAGAAAATACTTAATCATCTTGGGGAACTCCAGCAGCATCTCAGTCCAATCCCAAGTGGAACATCCTTCCTACAACAAAGCTAGAAATGGATGCAGTGACTCTCTAGGAAGACTTTTACTACAAATACGCATTTTTTTCCCCTAAAGTTACGTCTCTATTTTCCACTTATAACCTTTTCTAATATATGCTTTTGTATAGGCATTTTAATTTCGTTTTCTTTCCTTTTGTTTTCTTGGCTTTTTTCCTCTTTTTCCCCTTCTACTCTGCTTTACCCTCGTTATTATTTTTAAAACCAAATAAAATGTTAAAACCATGACATATTTTGGTAGAATAAAAATAGATAATATGAACTAATACTATTCAGAGTGGAGAATTAGTCAGACAAATGACCAATGATGCTTTCTATTACTATTAATATATTATATGTAAAATATTCACTTTTCTTTGAATTGTTAGCAGCTTACAAAAAGTAAAATAACAAACATCTAAGGATCAAAAATATTGAAAAATAATTGCCTATACTAAACACATACACATTTTTTCTTTCTTGTTATTATTTCCTCAAATAATACAATGTAACAACTACTTACATACCATGCACATTTCATTAGGTATTATAAGTCCAGCAATGGACTTAAGGTATAGGGGAGAATTGGATAGGTTATGAGCAAATACTATACCATTTTATACCAGGGAATTGAGCATCCACAGATTTTGGATACCAAGGGATGACTGCATGTATGTGTGTGTGTGTGTGTGTGTATGTGACACACATATACGTAACACATTTTATCTATATATACATAACACATTACATATGTCTGTGTGTATCTAACACACTATATATGTTTCTGTGTATATATGTGTAATATATATGTGTATATATACATATATACATATACACACATATATAATGTGTATATGTATAGTAGTATAACTATATATACTATACATATATATAGTGTATATAACTATATATACTATACATATATATAGTGTATATAACTATATATACTATACGTATAGTATATATAACTATATATAGTATATATCGTTTTTCCCAAGACATATCATGGGAGAAAAACTTAAAACTGAAAAATAATTGTATATGAACAATAATTTTTCTCAATAAGCTGGAAAACTACCTGGTTTTAAAATATGTAACATTTCAGAAAATGTGAAATGCAGAGCACCATTGTTTCATGGAAACATAGTGTTGGAATCAATTTTGCATTAAACATGCTAAAAATTCTCCAAATGCTGCTCTTTGTCTCTGAGATAAAAATGCTTGGTTTTTTTCTGAGACGCAGAGCTGGCGGAGGGGGTAGGGATTCTGGGAAACCGAGGTGGGCACCTGCAGCAAAACTATAAACAGAAGATCCGATTCGAGATGCAGGTCTCAACCTTGGCCAGCAGAGATGCAACCCACCCCTGGACTAGTCAAATCCATCTCAGGAGCAACGGAAATTCGTACCGAAGTCTCACGGGACTCTGTCTGACGGGAATCAGGTGTCCCTATGCAGCCGACCGCACACAGATGGCAATCATCCGTGCCTCACCCCCCTGCGATGTGGATCGTAAGAGCCAGAGGGGGAAGAATGGGGTGGCTCTTACTCCCCATATGGCGGGGCGTGCCTCACCCTCCTGCGTTCTGTGTCCATTATCACCATTCTCTTTTTTTCTGGTATCAGTGACAATTTCCCAGGGTGTGTGTACACAGCCTGCGATGTGAAAACTAATAGCATCCTCTGCACCTCCGCAGATTAGGAACCATATCACACCATGGGTGTACACTTTTTGCGAGATTTGGGGTAATGTCATCCTTGGTTTCCCTGAATATTCGGGGAAATATCACAGGGCGGGTGTCCACCCGCTACTCTGTTGGGAGGCACATCCTACGTTAGCTACTGGAAATTAGGAGCTATATCACAGATGGCGTGTAGAGCCACCGTCATATCTCAAGTACTATCATGCTCTCCCCCACGAGTTGTAAGGAGCAATATCATAGGGGGGGTGTATACCTTCTGCCGTATTGGCAGTAATATCATCATCTCTTCCTTTAGATGATAGGAACGATATCACAGAGCGGGTGTACACCCCGTGTATTTTGGAAGCAAAGTCATTCACTCTTCTTCTCGATTTTACAATTCATGTCACACGCGGGGTATGTGTGATATGACTATATCACACATATAGCAAGGGTACACCCCTTGCTATACTGGGAGTAATATCACCTCTCCCCTGTGGCTATTAAGGACGAAATCACAGGGTGGTGTACACTTCCTCCGTTATTGGGAGTAATATCATCCACTCAGCCCCTGGATATCAGGCACCACATCACAGAAGAGTTGTACACCCCCTTCCATATCGTCAGCAATATCATCGCCCACTTCGCACCTGGATATTAGGAACAATACCACGGGGGGTTGGGGGTGTGCACCCACTGTGAGATCCAGAGTAATATCAGCCTCTTTCCCGCTGGATATTAGGAACTATATCACAGGTGTGTGTGCACCTCCTGCGACATTGAGAATAATATTATTCTCTTTTCTCTGTACCTTAGGAACTATATCACAGGGGTCTGTACACTTTCTGCGATATTGGGATCAATGTTATCCTCTCCCCTCCCCTGAATATCAAAAAGAATATCACAGCAGGGTGTACACCCCCTGCGATATGGCCAGTAATGTCATCGTGTCTACCTTTGGATACTAGGAACAACATCACAGAGGGTGTGTACAACTCCTGCGATGTTGGGCATAATGTTATCCTCTCTTCCCCTGGATATGAGGAACAATATCCCTGGTCGGGGGAGGTGGAGTACCTTAAGAACAGGATCACTCACTGGGGGGGTGTACACCCGCTGCGATACTGGGTGTAGTATCATCCTCTCTTCCCTAGGATACTCAGAACAATATCACAGGAGGGCTGTACAGCCCCTGCAATATTGAGAGTAATATCATCCTCTCCCGCTCTCGACACAAGGTACAATAATCCAGGGTGGGAGTACATCCCCTGCGATATTGGGCATCATGTCATCGTCTCCCAACGTGGATATTGGGAATAATGTCACAAGGGGTTGCACACCTTCCTTGATATTGGGAGTAGTATCATCATCCTTGGCCAGGCCCCACAGTCTGGGTTAAAACTCCAACTGCCATTTTTTCTCTTTCTGACACATAGAGTGTAAACAGGTTTTTCAGGTCAGGTAGCCTCAGGGCTGGGGCCAACATGAGTTTTTCTTTTAACTCATGAAAAGCTCATTGCTGTTGGTTATAATAGATGTAGTTTATCTAAGCTATATTTTTATTAACCGTCACCTACTAAAATATTGACTCAAATCCTGCAGTTATTTGATTTCAAGCTTTAAATTGATCTGGTATTCCTCGTGGGACTCCAATTGCGTCTAAGTAGACATGAGAGTCGAAAGACCCATAAGGGGCATCTCTCGCGTTATGATGTCTTATTATTTTTTTTCCCCTTCTGGTTGATGAAATGCCAGGGTGAAAGGGATAGCCGATTGGACTAAAGTACAAGTGCCACTCCAGCTACTCAGCAGAGTGCACAGTAAAGGTCCACCACAATAGCACCACACATCCGCTCAGGGATGAACAAGGACTGACTGATTGATAAGCTCTTGAAAATTCTGAAGCTCACTGCATCCTTTCAGGTCTCCAAGGAATGCTAAGTTTCCTTCCTGCCGTGAGAGACACGAAGTGAACTTAGTGTTGGGAGACAGAAGCTGGATGGCCCTCGGGGGCTGACCCGCAGGGACTTTGGGATGTAGCAGAGAGAGCTTGGCATGACTTAATACTCCAGGCTGTAGAATCCTGGAAAAGAGCTACCATGCAGCCTATGCCTGGTCGACTGGAGGACCACCTTAGTGGAAGGGGGACAATCTGGGCCTCTGGCCTGCCATGTGCGCAAGCATAACAATTGCTTTTGTTTAATGTGCAGATGGAATATTTGATCCATTTTAACCAAGCATTTGCCTCTTGGTATCTGGTCTTCATTGCTAAAGTTTGTTTTAAGTCTTTAACTTCTATGATCCTCTAATAAAATGATTGTATGGTTTTAGGGAAATTACAAAAACCAGTTGGGACAGTCCATTCTTGCTCTTTAGTGGTCCACAGAATGTTGGGCCAACTATGGCATGAAAGCTGTACATAGGGGGCAACACTCCTGGTGGGCACTGGGGTCTTTATCGAAATCTCCCCAGATTAAATGGTCCTAGTTTACCAAAGCCCAATCTGAGGAGAGTCAGGAGGGGCAGAAGTACTTTTCTGAAGTAGAAAGCTGTCTTTGACTTGGCAAGTCCTCACAGGGTATAACAAGGCAAGCACTAAATGCAATAGTTTGAGGGAAAATTGACTTGGTTATATTAATAACTAGATGGTCAGCAACAGAACGGGGAAAGAAGAAAGAGTAATAGAATAGATGAAAAGAGTTAAATGTTTCTTAGCTTTAGTTTGGTAGGGGTTTCCCCTGGGACTATGGCCCACGACTCTGGAGAGGGTGGCGTTTTCTTGACTCAGGTGTGATGAGTCCATCCCTTTTTTTGCTGTACGAACAGTAGTCTTGGTGGTTAGCAGCACAAGGTAGGGTCCTTCCCAGGCTGGCTCAAGTTTTTCTTCTTTCCACCTTTCGACGATAACGTGATCTTCAGGCTGGTGCTGGTTTACTGGAAATTCTAGGGGTGGTACATGTGCTAAAAGACTTTTAGTTTTTTGGTTTTTTTTCCTTTGCAAGAAAGGAAAATGGAAGATAAACCAAGTATATAATTTTTAAGAAATTGACCTTTTGTTTTAAATGTGGGGACCTTGGCAGTGAACTTTATAGTCCTTAGTGCCTTTTTACTGAGAAATTTCCTTCAGCACCTATTTTTATTAGTTTTTAAACCAAAGAAAACCAAATACCATTTTACATTTAACAATGCTTCTTGTATGATTTTTATACCAGATAAGCTAAATTTTATCTTTATATTAGTGTGTTATTAATGTTAAACCTAATTTTAATAAAACCTTATAGATTTAATTTTTAATGTTTGACCTTAAGGTAAAATTTTATAGACTCTTTTTAATCTTTTATAATTTTTGCTAAAGAGGAGGTTGGTGCTTTAAGAAAAACCTGTTACGCTTTTACTTTAATGTCCAGTTCACAGAAAAACTGGATGATACTTCTTTAACTTTAGCTAATATGTTTACACACAGAATGTTCTTTACAATTAACATTTTAAACCTTGCTTAAACCTTCAAAACAGTAATTTTTAACTTTTTAATGTAGGTAAAAATGTACATTCTTATGCCTCCTTATAATCCTTTTACCAAAGGTATATTTTGCTTTTCTTATACACCTCGCACATAAACTGATTTTTTTTTTCAATAGTTTTACATTCAGGAGGCCTAGTTACTTTTAAATTATACAACATTTTTTGCATAAATCCTCCTTTATTGGCACACACTTTTTTATAACCTTTTATTTTTTCTTTCACAACTTTTACAGGCAATTTTTTTTTACATGCCTTAACTTTCTGACTTATTACAAACATTTGTTTCTTTAAACAACCAGTTAATTTATTTCAGGACAAGAATTTACCATATAACACTCTTTTTATATAAATTCCGCCCCCCCTTTTTTTTTCTCCCCCCCCTTAGGATACTTCTGAACTGGTGAGTTGTGCTCACAATGAGGTTTCCTCTAAAAGTTATTTATCATTATTATTATTTTTTTTTACTTTTTTGTTGTTGTCGTTGTTAGTAAAGCAGTTGCCACTACAGATTGAATGCATTTGGGCCATCCTTGGGTTACTAGGTTAAGGACTTTTTTTTTGATAGGAAGACCTCAGGGCTTTCAGGATACGCCCTTGTTTACACTGACAACAAAGTGGTGTTGGAGTGTTATAGAGTTACGGAAATTATCAACTTCAATGATCAATTACAGGTTTTAAATTTACCTTGGCTTTTAAAAGAAGAGGGTACACTTTTTATTTTTTAACTACTTGTATATCTCTCTCTTTCTCTCTCTCTTTGTCTGTCTCTCTTTGACTTTCCTTTTGCCTCTGTCTCTTCTTCTCTCTCTCTGCCTCTCTCTCTTTCTCTCTCTCTTCTTGACTCCCTGTCTGTCTCTTCCTCTCTCTGCCTCTTTTCCTCTCTGTCTCTTTCCTTTCTCTCTCTCTGCTGGTCTTTCCTTGCCTCTGCCAGCCGCTTATGCTGCTGTTCTCTCAACCACTGTGTGTTGGCGGTGGGGGTCTAAAACTGGCTGTAACCAAGTGTCTGTGTAGGGGAACTGGTCTGGGTTCCCTGGCATGCATGTCACCTTGTGCTATACCTTTGAAATAAGGGACCTGTCCAGGCTTCCTTCTAATGATCAACCTACCTCTAATCCTGGCCAGTCTATCTTACACAAAGTTTTAAGATTTCCTGGTGTCACAGTACTCCATAGTCTCCCTTAAATCCTTTTTCTGAAAATTTTCAACATAGTTCCTAGTGGGGTGGGCTTACTTTGTGCCTCACCCATGTTTCCTCTAGACAAAACACCACGCTTACACCACACGCACACCACAAAACAAAGAATAGGTAAAAAGAGCACACGCACACTTTTATAGTTTACACCAAACCAAAATCAAAACCAAAATCAGAGTATCCAGAAATCCTAGCCAGGTCAAAACCAAAACCAAAGTATCAAGCAATCCAAGTCAAGTCAAAAACAAAAACCAAAGTGCCGGTACAGGCACACCATGGGTGATCAGACCACACTTCCACTCAAATGGAGTATGCAAGTTCTCAAGACCGGTCCTGTCAAGCAATTCAAACCAAGTCAAAACCAAAGTGCCAATAAAGGCACACCATGGGTGATCAGACCACGCTTCCACTCAAACGGAGTGGGCAAGTTTCAAAGACTAGTCTTACCAAGTTTTAGACGTCCAGATTCCAAGTGCCTGTTCCTTCCCAGTGTTCAGCCACGGGGGCCTGCCACACACTGCTCTGGGGAGGCGTCCCACCAGGGCAAACGCCTACCCGGGAGCGCTCTCAGGATCCACGTTGCTCGGGCTGGTCGGAGTCCCCGGGATATTCCACAGGGCAGGCTTAAGCCACCTAAGGAGCTGCCTCAACCATCCGCCAATCACCTTGCTTCCTGGTCAGGGAACCAAGAAATGTAGCAGGATGAGCAGCAGACAAAACTCCTCAGACACCAAGTTAAAGAAGGAACGGGTTTATTTGGCTGGGGACATTGGCAAAACTTCTGTCTCAAGAGCGGAGCCCCCCAGTGAGCAATTCCTGTCCCTTTTAAGGGCTCACAACTCTAAGGGGGTGCGTGTGAGAGGGTCGTGATTGAGCAAGCAGGGGGTACGTGACTGGGGGCTGCATGCACCGGTAATTAGATCAGAACAAAACAAGATAGGGATTTTCACAGTGCATTTCTATACAATGTCTGTAATCTATAGATAACAGAACCCATTAGGTCAGGGGTCGATCTTTAACTACCAGGCCCAGGGTGCGGCGCCGGGCTGTCTGCCTGTGGATTTCATTTCTGCCTTTTAGTTTTTACTTCTTCTTTCTTTGGAGGCAGAAATTGGGCATAAGACGATATGAGGGGTGGTCTCCTCCCTCACTGTTATGTTACAGTATCTGTGGTGTTCCTCCAAGAACAACAGAGGCTGTCATTTGTGGGAAGGTGTGGCCACATGACTGACTTTAGCCAATGACGTTCAGGAATTGACATGTCTACTTCCAAGCAGAAGCTTTAGAAGCCAGAGTGTGATTGTCCACGCCAGAGTGTGATTGTCCACGCCAGAGTGTGATTGTCCACGCCAGAGTGTGATTGTCCACGCCAGAGTGTGATTGTCCACACTCTCTTTCCCTTTGCCGCACAGCGCCTAATAACGTCATAGTGGCTGCTCCCATAGCCTGGGTACTTGAATACAAACTATAAAAAGCAAAATCCCCAGCCACAGCACCCCAGCCATGCTATCTTTTGAATAACATACTTACATCTGGAATGTTTTATCACTTAAGGAAACTTCAATTCGATTTTTATTTTTTATGTTGCATAAAAAAAGTAAAGTGCTCTACTGTATACAACATTTTAATTCCTTCACCTTTCCCCTCATTCACAAATCAGTTTTATAGTTCCTACTCTCTTATTAAACCACTGAATTTGTGTTTGTTTTGAGATTTTTTTTGTTATTATTGTTTTCTATTATAACCTTACCTGGATAATACTAAAGTGATGATGGAATAAAATTTAATTAAAAGCAGCAAGATTTGTGGGTTAGATGATGAGATTAGGAATAGATTTGAGAGATTAAATGTAGGTGATTACATTGGCAGGTGTCAGATTTATGGAGTTAGTTTCTCAAAATTGAAGTGTACATAGGTGGTATAAGTGGATGTTCACCAAAGTCATGGAAGTAGATGTAATTTTACTACTTTTCATTATGAAAAAATAAACCGTAGTGGAAAAGACTGTTGAGGACAGAACCCTGAAATACACCAACACTTACTGGGAATTTAGACTTTACCTTGAAGGACATTGTCATCAAAGGATTTAAATAGAAAAATGACATGATCAGAGTTACTGATCTGTCCGCAGCTGAGATAAGCCACTCCGTAGCTGAGATAATTGACTAAGAATAAGAATAAACCGGTCATTAATAAATCTCTAGATTCTTTGGTTTAAGTACATATTTATCCAGAAATTGTATCTTTGAATACACATGTTGCTCTTGAACATGTTCTCCTTTGGCTACTCTAAAATTACGCCTTAAGCAAATAGTCAGTGTTTGCTTTTGTAGTTCCTACTATATATCTGATATAATTCTTGGTTTCATGACTCCTGAACAGACCCAGAGGAGATACATGTTTTTGAAGGGAAAACAACTCTAAGAACTGCATGTGACTGAAACTAGCATGGGTGTTCTACAGAATACCTCAGAATACATCATCTTATCCTCAGCAATAGCACAGTGCTAAACAAATAAAGGACACAAAGGTGAATAAGTTGCAACTGCTAACCTCAAAATAATTAGAATCAAGAGAGAGGCTGGGACAAAATTGCTGTGAAGATATTTAGTTTTTTAAAAAAAATACCTTATTCAAGACTGGTAGGTAATGCCAAAAGGCCACATGGTGCTGTCTTTTGAATAACTTGCTTATGTCTGGAATGTTTTATCACTTAAGGAAACTTCAATTAGATTTTCATTTTTTATGTTTCATAAAAAAAGTAAAGTGCTCTGCTCTATACAAAATTTTAATTCCTTCATATTTCCCCTCATTCACAAATCAGTTTTATAGTCCTTACTCTCTTATTAAACTATGTCTAGATGCTAAATTCCAGTAAGAATATATTATCTGCAGTGTTTCACTACTTAGCAGCGAAAAATACTAGCAATGGCCAAAGATTCTATTTTGCATTACCCACATAATACAGTAAATTATTTGAGCCTGGGTCAGAAAATACTTTTCATAGTTTAGTCATCCAGGTAATAGTGAAAAGATTAAGCATATATTTTGAAAGTCAAAAATAATACTATATCAATTGACCTATCACAGCCTGCTGACTCATGGAAGGGTTAGAGGAAATAGACTGTCTGTTATTTGGATGCAGACACAACAGGTAACAAAAAGAAAGGCCAGATAATATCTCACAAATGGCATAGGAAGGATTTTAACACTAGGGAAGGTTCTTTAAAATAAATGGGTGACTGCAGAATACTCCAGATAGACTGTTGACCTTGTCTGAGTAAATACAGAAGGGGAAAAAAAGAAAAAAAGACACACAAACTATATAGAATGACCTCAAGTTGAATAAAACAGGAAATCCTCTTAGCTGAAATTGCCCTGTAATTTCTGTTTGAGTGGAGCAAAAGAAAGATTTCTATTTCATACTTTATTTTTTATTTCCAATTTATAACAATCTAATTCCATTTTAAATTAATGCAGCTACAATAATATTTTTCGGGCTGCCTGTTCTATCTTCTGAACAGGTTATGGGTCTGTCACATAAAATGTTATTTTTACTATAGTTTCTTCTTCTATGTAGTTATAATATAGTTTTTGGAATAATCTACAAATAGTAGCAGTTTTCTGTCAATTAAAACTCTGTGATTATCACTAATTTTATTCTAAATTGAATCTAGTATTTGGCCTGCATATGTATTTGAATCAGAATATAAACCGTGAAATTATGAAAAATAGAAAGAAAATAACTGAAATAAATATAATGAGTCTGAACATGTACTAATGCAATATATTATATTACTACATAGCAACAACTTTTTTCAGTTAAACCCTACATTTAAAAATTAAGTATATTACAGCTGTATCTTTTGCAAGTAGTGTAGCTACCTTTTTTCTAAATTTCATTATCTGGTAAGTCCTAATAATAACAAAATTGAATATGTAGAATTAATTTATCATCATCAAGTAAGATAATTTGATTGTAACCCAAGAAGTATATTGTCCTGAACTAGATACTAAGAAGCACATATTTTTATATAACACTATTGTTATATCATCAAACACATTAAAATTCTTATTGTGTAACCTGGAAATTCTTAAAGGCTGATTGATTTTCAATGACAATGTTAAACGTATGTCTCTGAAAGGAATTTCTTAAATATAAGAGAATAAAACAATAAAACTTGCTAATCATAAATTACTATTTTATTTCCAAAATCCTGAAAATATAAATGTAAGATACAGCATAACTATCTAATGACAAAGATGTTTAAAAATTCAAGATCTGTTGTATTGATATGGGTTGGCCGTGTCCTCACCCAAATCTCACCTTGAATTGTAAGAATCCCCATGTGTCAAGCAGGGGGCCAGGTGGAGATAACTGAATAATGGGGGCAGTTTCCTCCATACTAGTCTTATGACAGTGAATAAGGCTCATGAGATCTGATGGTTTTATTTATTTTTATTTTTTATTATACTTTAAGTTCTAGGGTACATGTGCACAGCATGCAAGTTTGTTACATAGGTATACATCTGCCATGTTGGTTTGCTGCACCCATCAACTCATCATTTACATTAGGTTTTTCTCCTAATGCTATCCCTCCTCCAGCCCCCACCCTCTGACAGGCCCTGGTGTGTGATGTTCCCCGCCCTGTGTCCAAGCGTGCTCATTGTTCATTTCCCATCTATGAGTGAGAACACGTGGTGTTTGATTTTCCGTCCTTGTGATAGTTTGCTGAGAATGATGGTTTCCATCTTCATCCACATCCCTGCAAAGCACATGAACTCATCCTTTTTTATGGCTGCATAGTATTCTATGGTGTATATGTGCCACAATTTCTTAATCCAGTCTATCATTGATGAACATTTTGGTTGGTTCCAAGTCTTTGCTATTGTGAACAATGCCACAATAAACATATGTGTGCATGTGTCTTTACAGTAGAATGATTTATAATCCTTTGGGTATATACCCAGTAATGGGATTGTTGGTTCTACATCCTTGAGGAATCTCCACACTGCCTTCCACAATGGTAGAACTAATTTACACTCCCACCAATAGTGTAAAAGTGTTCCTATTTCTCCAAATGCTCTCCAGCATTTGTTGTTTCCTGACTTTTTAATGATCACCATTCTAACTGGTGTGAGATGGTGTCTCATTGTGGTTTTGATTTGCATTTCTCTGATGACCAGTGATGATGAGCATTTTTTCATGTGTCTGTTGGCTGTACAAATGTCTTCTTTTGAGAAGTGTCTGTTCATATCCTTTGCTCACTTTTAGATGACATTGTTTGTTTTTTTCTTGTAAATTTGTTTAAGTTCTTTGTGGATTCTGGATATTAGCCTTTTGTCAGATGAGTAGATTGCAAAAATTGTCTCCCACTCTGCAGGTTGCCTGTTCACTCTGATGGTAGTTTCTTTTGCCATGCAGAAACTCTTTAGTTTAATTAGATCCCATTTGTCTATTTTGGCTTTTGTTGCCATTGCTTTCGGTGTTTTAGTCATGAAGTCATTACTCATGCCTATGTCCTGAATGGTATTGCCTAGGTTTTCTTCTAGGGTTTCCATGGTTTTAGGTCTAACATTTAAGTCTTTAATCCATCTTGAATTAATTTTTGTATAAGGTGTAAGAAAGGGATCCAGTTTCAGTTTTCTACTTATGGCTAGCCAGTTTTCCCAGCACCATTTATTAAATGGGAATCCTTTTCCTATTTCCTGTTTTTATCAGGTTTGTCAAAGATCAGATGGTCGTAGACATGTGGTGTTATTTCTGAGGTCTCTGTTCCGTTCCATTGGTCTATATCTCTGTTTTGGTACCAGTACCATGCTGTTTTTTGTTACTGTAGCCTTGTAGTATAGTTTGAAGTCAGGTAGCATGATGCCTCCAGCTTTGTTCTTTTTGTTTAGAATTGTCTTGGCAATGTAGGCTATTTTTGGTTTCATATGAACTTTAAAGTAGTTTTTTCCAATTCTGTGAAGAAAGTCATTGGTAGTTTGGTGGGGATGGTATTGAATCTATAAATTAATTACCTTGGGCAGTATGGCCATTTTCATGATTTTGATTCTTCCTATCCATGAGCATGGAATGTTCTTCCATTTGCTTGTGTCCTCTTTTATTTCGTTGAGCAGTGGTTTGTAGTTCTCCTTGAAGACGTCCTTCCCTTGTAAACTAGATTCCTAGGTATTTTATTTTACTCTCTTTGTAGCAGTTGTCAATGGGAGTTCACTCACGATTTGGCTCTCTCTTTTTCTGTTATTGGTGTATAGGAATGCTTGTGATTTTTGCACATTGATTTTGTACCCTGAGACTGCTGAAGTTGCTTATCTGCTCGAGGAGATTTGGGACTGAGACGATGGGTTTTCTAAATATACAATTATGTCATCTGCAAACAGGGACAATTTGACTTCCTCTTTTCCTAATTGAATACCCTTTATTTCTTTCTCTTTGATTGCCCTGGCCAGAACTTCCAGAACCAATGACAAAAACCACATGATTATCTCAATAGATGCAGAAAAGGCCTTTGACAAAATTCAACAGTCCTTCATGCTAAAAACTCTCAATAAACTACATATTGATGGAACATATCTCAGAATAATAAGAGCTCTTTATGACAAACCCACAGCCAATATCACACTGAATGGGTGAAAACTGGAAGCATTCCCTTTGAAAACTGGCACAACGATGCCCTCTCTCACCACTCCTGATCTGATGGCTTTATAAATGGGAATTCTGCTGCACAAGTTGTCTTTTGCCTGCCATGACGTAAGACGTGCCTTTGTTCCTCCTTTGTCTTCCACCATGATGATGAGGCCTCCCCCACCATGTGGAATTGTGAGTCCATTAAACCTCTTCTTCTTTATAAATCACCTAGTCTTGGATATCTATTTATTAGCAGCATGAGAACAGACTAATTGGTACTGGTAGAGTGGGATGCTGCAGTAAAGATACCTGAAAATGTGGAAGCAACTTTGCAACTGGGTAACAGGCAGAGGTTGGAACAGTGAGGAGGACTCAGAAGAAGACAAGATGATGTGGAAAAGTTTGGGACTTCCTGGAGACTTGTTGAATGGCTTTGACCAAAATGATGATAGTGATATACGCAATACAATCAAGACTGAGATGGTCTCAGATGGAGATGAGGAACTTGTTGGGACCTGGAGCAAAGATGACTCTTGTCATATTTTAGCAAAGAGACTGGTGTCATTTTGCCCCTGCCCTATAGATTTGTGAAACTTCGAACTTGAGAGAGATGATTTAGGGCATGAGCCGGAAGAAATTTCTAAGTAGCAAAGTGTTAAAGAGGTGACTACGGTGCTATGAAAAGCATTTCATTTTATGTATTCACAAATATATGGTTTTGAATTGGAACGTACATTAAAAAGGAAAGCAGAGCATAGAAGTTTGAAAAATTTTCAGCCTGATGATGTGATAGAAAAGAAAAACCCATTGTCTGTGGAAAAACTTCAAGCAGGCTGCAGAAATTTGCATAAGTAACAAGGATCCAAATGTTAATCCCCAAGACAATGGGGAAAACGTTTCCAGGGCATGTCAGAGATCTTCATGTCAACCCCTTCCATTATAGGCTCAGAGGCGCAGGAGGAAAAATTGGTTTTGTGGATCAGGTCCAGGGATCAGTAGGTCAGGCCCTGCTCTCTGCATCCTAGGAACTTGGTGTCCTGTGTCTCAGCCACTCCAGCCATAGCTAAAAGGGACCAAGGTACAGCTCCTGCCATGGCTTCAGGGGTGTAAGTCCCAAGCCTTTGCAGCTTCCATGTGATATTGAGTCTGCTGGTGCACTGAAGTCAAGAATTGAGGTTTGCAAACCTCTGCCTAGATTTCAGAGGCTGTATGGAAATCCCTGGATGTCTAAGCAGAAGTTTGCTGCAGGGGTGAGACCCCCGTGGAGAACTTCTGCTAGGGCAGTGCAAAAGGAAACTGTAGGGTTGGAGCCCACACACAGAGTCCCCAATAAGGCACTGCCTAGTGGAGCTGTGAGAAGAGGGCTATTGTCTTCCAGACCCCAGAACAGTAGATCCATCAACAGTTTATACAGTGCACCTAAAAAAGCTGCAGACAATCAGTGTCAGCTCATGAAAGTAACCAGAAGCTGGGGCTGTATGCTGCAAAGACACAGGGACAGAGCTGCCCGTGGCCATGGGAGCCCACCTCTTGTAACAGTGTAACCTGGATTTGTGACACGGAGTGAAAAGAGATCATTTTGGAGCTTTAACATTTGGCTGCCCCACTTGATTTCAGACTTGCATGGGGTCTGTAGCCCCTTTGTTTTGGCTAATTTCTCCCATTTAAAAAGAGTGTATTTACTCAATGCCTGGATCCCCATTCTATCTAGGAAGTAACTAACTTGCTTTTTATTGTACAAGCTCATAGGTGGAAGGGACTTGCCTTGTCTCAGACGAAACTTTGGACTGTGGACTTCTGAGTTCATGCTGAAATGAGTTAAGATTTTGGGGGACTGTTGGGAGGGCATGATTGGTTTTGAAATGTGAGAACATGAGATATGGGCGGGGCCAGGGGCACAATTATATGATTTGGCTATGTCTCTACCCAAATCTCACCTCGAATTGTAATAATGCCAACATGGCAAGGGCAGGGCCAGGTGAAGGTAATTGAATCATGGGGTAGTTTCCTTCATACTGTTCTTAAGGTAGTGAATAAGGCTCATGAGATCTGATGGTTTTATGAATGGGAGTTCCCCTACACGAGCTCTGTCTTGCCTGTCATCCTGCAAAGCTTGCCTTTGCTCCTCCTTTGCCTTCTGTCATGATTGTGAGGCCTCCCCAGCCATGTGGAACTGTGAGTCCATTAAACCTCTCTTTCTTTAGAAATTACCCAGTCTCAGATATGTCTTTATTGGCAGCGTGAGAACAGACTAATATACCTATTTACTTAATTAATTTTCAATTACAATACTTATAGAAATACTCAACATTATTTTAACCAACTCAATGCTTTGAAAATCCTATAATGAACTTACATTTTAAGACAGTTCTGTTCACCTTTGTCTTGAAAAGCATTTTATTTTCAACTCGAACTTTAAAACTATTAGAAGAAAGGCCAGTACTTTTCCTATGCCTCTATTTATTATACTGTGTTTCTGCTTGCTCTTTTCAGATCTGTGAGACTTCCTAATACTAACCAAACATGCACAGATATATATGAGTTTCCAGTTATTCCAACACTTTTGAATTCTTGTTTCTTCTATAAACCTTAACAGAAATCCTTCAGCAAATGCTTTTGACACTCTTCTAAACATGATGTGTTTCTCTTTCAGCATGATCATCAGATTTCGATTCACTGGTTTAAATCTCTATTTTCACTATAGACTGAAAGGGGACAGAGACCACATCTTTGTTATTCCCCGATATGTCTGCAATACCCAGATCATGCCTATCTCATAGTAGATGCACAGCTAGTTAAACAAGTGGTGATGATAACTCGTACAGTTAGAGTTTACCAAATGTGGAATTGACTAGTAAATTTGGGATTCTATAATTTTTGTGAATTTCACTGTCAGCTCAGTAATTATCATTTTTCATTAGATTGCTAATGTAAAAAGCAAAAATATAAAATGAATTCTCTCTAATCCAAATATCTCTTCTTGACAGAACGACTGACTGAGATTCTAATTTTTTTACAGTGAAAAACTTAATGAGGGCTGAGAAAAACAGTGCAAAGAGAAAAATGAGTCTCCTTGGATATTTCCTTTCTCTGCCCAATGTTCGGTTTCCTTCCTCAATTTTTGCATTTTCAGTAGCTTATTCTTTTGGATGTCTTGGCTGTAGTTTGATAATATTTATGATCACTTTCATTATTCACTGAGATATTTAGACTATATAATATGAACGTCGGAAATTTCTCCTTTTTTTTTTTTTTTTTTTTTGAGACGAAGTCTTGCTCTGTCACCCAGGCTGGAGTGCAAAGGCACAATCTCGGCTCACTGCAAGTTCTGCCTCCCGGGTTCAAGTGATTCTCCTGTCTCGGTCTCCCAAGTAGCTGGGATTACAGGCACCCGCTAGCATGCCCAGCTAATTTTGCATTTTTTAGTAGAGATGGGGTTTTACCATGTTGGTCAGGCTGGTCTCGAATTGCTGACCGCAGGTGATCCACCCACCTCGCCTCCCAAAGTATTGGGATTACAGGCATGAGCCACTGCGTCTGGCCTGTTTTTTAACCCTTCAACTATATAACTTAGCTCCAAGTCTGAAAATCAAGAAATAAATTAGTGTAAATGTAGTTTGTAAATTCATTATGAAACTCTTCATTGAGCAGAATCTTTTAAATTTACTTTAAATTGAGTTAGTATGTGTTCATAATTAATGAATTCTAATAATACTGGGAAAACTGATGGTCATACACTGAAATGGATGTTGTCTGTAGTGAGTTGTTTTATTCATAAATGCATATTTATGTGTCCTACCTAGTTAACATCCCTTCATAACCTAATATTTATAAACAATCAACAAGTAAGTACTTTATGTTTTGTCTCTGTGTTCCCAGAACATTTATTTACTTAACTGATATAGTCAGTTTCTTCAAGGGCTTATGTCACATATGAAGGTACTAAAAAACAATTAGTCTTGGAAAAACATAAGGAGTACATAATTTAGCTTGGCTCAACAAGAAGGTTTTGATATATTAAGAGGTCCTGGTGCATGCAGAACCCATTATTAGAGTTAAACACAGGTTAATAATCAAAGTTTTGGTGTGGGGTTGATCTATTAAGTTTTTAACTAACAACATCCTGTTTATGTACATTAAGTTTCTATCATGCATAGAATATAAACTAATGTTTATAAAAAGTAAATAAACAAGTGAGTAAATAAAGTCAGTACTCTAAGTGGTCACACAAATCTCTCGAGTGAATGTGTGTATTGAGCTCTTTAGCTGATATTTTTATCATTGTTTGCTTCATATTCAGTGTTCCTAACAAGCTACACAGCTTGGGAAATTTAAGAAGAAAGTACTTGAGAGAATCAGTAAGAAGAATAGTTGTAAATGTTTTTGAAAGCAAAGGCCAAAGCTCTAACTAATAGATTCTCAGTGTAAAGAGGTATTTGTATAAATGTAAGATATAGCATATAGCATATCTGTAATTATTAGTACACAAAATTATTGCATAACCATTGGCATTAAATCATTACATTTAAAAAGTTACCTTGACATATTTTTATGTAAGAGCTCTAAATATTCACATTCAATTTTTCTTCTACAGACTATCAATTAAGTCTTCGGCTATCTATAACTTCTAGCTGCTATTAACTTCTTATGTTGGGAATGCAACGTCTAAAACCCATTGCCATGTGGTAAATTAGAAAGAAAAGTGATGTTTTATTTGAGGAAATTATTGATATTTGCTTTTATATTACTTTTTAGCATGTTTAGCCCAATTGTACATGGTGTTCTTGTTAAGTTATCCAGATTTTGGAATTGTAAACGGTGTGATAATCATCTTGGAACATCTCAATAATCTTACAAAAATAAGGACCTTGGTCTGGAAGCCCTAAGATATTTTATGCAAAAGAGGTATTATGAAAGGCAATGACAAACAACTACAGAAAGGCAAGTCTTGCATAAAAATAGGCATCATCCATCATTACAATAGAACTACTGAACACCTACCGAGTTCCTGATAAGCAGTATTATAACAATTAAATAACCTTAGTCATTCTAGGGCTTCCTTACATAGATGCTAATTGCTAAATATTTGGTTAACTGGAAAATGGAGAAGTTCAATTCATGAATATTTACTGAGTGCCTACTATGTATCCAGCAGTGTGGTGCAGAAATCAAGACAAGAATTAAGCCTGTAACTCACAAGCAAAATGTGTACTCATGATCTAAAAAGCACATGTGTTCCGCCTCTCATTCACTTCTGGGAAATAAAACAGTGCCTAAAACTACTCTAGAAGTCCAGGGTAGTACATTAGGGAAATGTCCTAAATAATATTGTCTCTGTGGAACCCACTTCCTGCTCTGGATTTTTCCAAGAAGTAAATAAGGTGACCCACAAAATTAGATAGACTGTGGGTGTTTTCACACGCTTAAGGAAGCATCAAACTTCATAGAAAATGTGGATGTTGACAAGAAATTAGGGAATATCTGTTTTATTCCTCTGTAAGTATTTAACAAAAGAAAAGTGCCAGAAATAAATTTATAAATGTGGTCAGTTAATGGTAGACTAGAACAAGTCCAGGGCTCCAAATGTCCAGTTCAGAACTCTTTCTGTAAGAAGTGTTCCAGTAAGAGTGACTCCATCTTGAGTGAGGTAGGCTAGGAAATTGAGGCTGCGACTTGCTAGGCTGCATTCCCAGAAAGTTAGGTATTCTTAGCCTCTAGACGTTTATGGCTAAGGGAACAGATTGATAATGTTTACTAAACATACCCGGACTTGGAGTGTCCAGATATCCCAATATCTTGAGAACAAAGACATTCCTAATTTTTCTTTAAAGATAATAATATTGATTCTTGCAAAATGTAGTAATTAAGAAAATCAATCTTTTATCACAAGCCCTTGTAGCAACGCACATCCCCTGTGATCTTTTTAAAATTATATATATATACAAGTACTGTACCTAGAGTGGACGCATTCCTCCTCTTACTTTCAGGAACGCCCTACTCTGTCTATGGAGTAGCTGTTCTTTCACCACTTTACTTTCTTAATAAACTTGCTTTCGCTTTGCACTGTGGACTCGTCCTCAATTCTTTCCTGTGCGAGATCCAGACACCTCTCTTGGGGTTTGGATCCAGACCCCTTTCCTGTAACATTTCCACCAAAATACATCAGCTGTTTCCCAGTCTTATACCTAAATTAGGCTAACATTGAAAGTAAGATTAAAACAGTTATAAGATGGCATTACATGGTTGCTAATTAGTCAAACATGAATAGGTTCTAGAAGTAGCTCTTAAGCCCCAGGAATACAGTGAGCAAACATTTTCGTTATTCCTTGAATTCATTAATGACCTTAGAACTGTTACCTCTCAATGACTATACTATTGAATAATATACTTATGGCTATAAAGAATCAAAATTACAGAACAAATAGAAATATGGTTTTTAGGATGAAGCAGGCAGATCGTTTGAGCTCAGGAGCTTGAGACCAGCCTGGGCAACATGGCAAAACCCCATCTCTACAAAAAATACAAACATTAGCCAGGACTGACGGCACATGCCTTTGGTCCCAGCTACTTGGGAGGCAGGCTGTAGTGAGCCGAGATTCACACCACTGCACTCCAACCCGGGTGACACAGTAAGACCCTGTCTCAAGAAAAAAAAGAAAGAAAAAAAAAAAAAAAGAAAGAAAGAAAGAAAAGAAATATATTTTTTATAGAACAGACTTTTAACTGATTATTTCTTCTTAATTTGTTTTCTCATGTTTCTGACAATGATTTAAAATCAATCTACTGAATAGGTTACAGTGAAATATCAATGAGGGTTCTGTCTTCATCTGCCCCTGCTCTATTTCAGGGCAGATATTTTCGTTTTTGTGTTCTACCACTTTTCTTCAGTCTTAAGAACAGGGAATTTGTGAGTGATTTTGCCATGTTATTCCTTTATATGATATTAGGACTTATATTTTTGTAGTTATTCCTCAGATTACTATAGATTTCATTAACTGCTCTGAAGAACAATTCAAAACAGCATGGTTGACAAATGGGAATTTTCTCTACACCTAAAAAAAATAGATTCATCATTATCAGAGGTCTTCTTTGCAGACTATTCAACTATGAAGAGAGAAAAAATAATCCTTTGACTTCTCTCTTAAATCTCAATATTTGCAAATCACAAAGTTTCAATTTCATAGAGAAAATGAGAAAATATTATTAATTTAGTTTGTATCCTCTGTTTCCTACGAAGAAATTGCAATTAATCTAGTTTCAGAAGTTTAGATACAACTCATTCATATAGATGCACTACAAATTTAAATTACAAAAAAGCAAATTTGCAGTGTAAGTCTTACGAAATTGTTAACAGTGTCTCTATTTTCTACTGCATATAATGCATCACAAAATGTAGAAGCAATGACTAAGTCAGTACGGTCAGAAACATTTTCAAAGTTGATTGTAAATGTTATGTCTGAGTAAACAGGTATTGAACGGAAACACACAGGGGAAAGGAGAAAAAAATGACTCTGATACATGGTTTTATATAATTGCTTAAATAGTTAAAACAAAATATAATTATGTGTGTATATAGATGTATCATACATACTATAAAAAGTAAAACAGCTTAAATATTCACAGAAATATCAGTGTCTGCTATTTTTAAAGAAGCAAAAAAACCTAGAGTTTACATTAAGAACTATTTAAGATTTAAGACAATATTTTACATTATGATACAAAACGAACCAAAAAAATTTGTTGGGTCATTTTACTGGTTGTTTGTCTACATCCTCAAGCCCATGTGTATAATATTTACTTTTTTTCTGATATGGAGAGAAATGTACTTTAATTTTTGAAAATTTCAGACACACAGAAAGATAGAAAATAACATTTTATTTCCTTTTTTAATGCTTTTTCATACCTTATCTTCTCAATTCCCTGTTTTAACTTCTGAATATTATGTTATAGAAAGAAATCCACATTTCATTAAACTTCTTTTAAGTGTTAGCATAATATTTCATTAAAATATTTATGGTTATGTAGATTCTCCAATATTTTAAAGGTTACTATGTATTTTTGTTTATTAATTTCATGAATTAATTATTTCTCTAATTTAGCTTCCAAGCAGGAAGTTAAAGATTTGTGGAGTACCAACATTGATGGCTTCCAATAAGTACTGAAGGAAGGGTTAAGTGCTGCCTAAACGACCCCTTAGTTAATTACCCCCATATCTTTAATAAGTGACTCAGTGCTCCCAAATGTCTATGATGAGAGAATGTTCACGGAGCCAATGGAGGGTACTAACCTCTGGACTTCACACAAAGCAGTTAAACATTATAGTATGTACAAGGCTTTCTCAGCTGATATCTGAGGAAACCGAAATCACAGTTACGTATGTACTATTGGGTGAGTTCCTAAAATGTGTCAAATCAATATACACAAAACTTCACACACACACACACACACTTTCTTAAGCCATTACTGAAACTCTGCAAACTCAAAGAAAAGCTGCTTGTTATTGAAAAGATGGCAACCCTGTGCCCTGATCCAGGAGGTAGAAAGTAAGGGAGAACATAAGGGATTCCTGTCACCTTTCTCAGTGGAGGGACTCTTCTAGTTCGTGAAATAAGGTATTGCTAGACCACCAGAGCTTTATTGTTGTTTATTCCCCTCAATTTAGTTGCATTGACTAATATTTCATGGAATGTCTCTTGCACTCTGATTATAGGCTGTCTTTGGATTTTTTTGTTTTCAGAACCACGTATTTGTCATTCAGCCATTTCTTTCTTTAAAAAACATTTTATTTGCAAGGAGGATTAGTCTTTATCAATATCTGCCAGACAAGTGTTATTTCAATGTTGATAGTCAAATGCGTCCTTTAGCTTTTTTCCTACTTTTTCAAAATTATGGTAAAACACACATAATAGAACATTTATCATCTTCGCCATTTTTAAGTGGATAATTTAGTGGTATTAATTACATTCATAATGCTAAGGAACTGTCACTACGGTCCATTCTTTAAGTTTTACTACCCTTATATAAAAGCAGTTAGAATGTATGTGAATTAGGAGTTCCCTCTGGGGGAAAAGTTTTTAAAATGCACTCTGTGTTAGTAAGCAAATCACTTCATTGTAGTGTGGTCAAGATACAACTCAAATCAATGCCATTTTATTGATTGATTTGATGTAGCTATGCAATGACAGAAGTCAAAGGAGAAAATGTTGTCTATTAAAAAAATACACCTAGTTTTGTTTTCCCAGAAACTAACACCAATTCCAAAGTTTTTTCAATAATACATTTTTTCTTTAAAAGGGGAGAGGTTTGTATAGTTGGTTTTTTGTTTGTTTGTTTGTTTGAGACAGGGTCTCCCTCTGTCATACAGGCTGGAGTACAGTGGCACAATCAACCTAGACCTTTCAGGCTCAAGAGATCCTCCCTCGACTCACCCACTCAGTAGCTGGGAATACAGGCACACACGACCATGTCCAGCTAATTTTTTTGGTTTTTCTTTTTTGTAGAGACACGGTCTCAGTATGTTGCTCAGGCTAGTCTCCAACTCTTGGGATCACGAGATACCCTCGCCTTGGCCACCCAAATTACTGGGATTATAGGTGTGAGCCACCGTGCCTGGTCTGTATACTTGAAATATTTTTATCCAACTCAGTATTATTACAGAAAAGGAAATACCAGATATTGAATAGTAAATGCATTTACAATGATCTAGAAGATGGGAAAAAACCTTTCAGGAACAATATATCTAAGCACTTGTTATATGTGATATAATTGCATATTTTAAAAGTCGCCCTGCTTCTGAATAAAATTATGTTGAATACTATAAACATGTGACTACTGAGGGTTCTTATACACTACTTTTGTTCTAGCTGATGACTACTAAATATTCAGAGATAATGAAATACATCATACTTCTACTCAATATCAATTCAAATAACGTATTACTGAAAAACAAAACTATCAGCTCATGGTGCTATATGAAGATTTCGCATTCCTTTGGCTTTGCTAAAACTTTGCAGATCTACTTCCTTCTATAGGGGTTTTCAAAATAAAACAGAAGTATTCTTATTTGCTTTCTATGAGATCCCTGTGTCATGTAGGGGCTAAAAACACATCTTATAGGACAAAAATAATTAATTTACTTATCCTTTACCTATTCATGTTTAAACATTATTAATTAGATAAGTACTTTAGCAGTAAATATATGGGAATACCTGTATGTGCAATTGAGGAAAAGAGAGGAAAAAGGGGCAGCACAATTTTGGATCTTCCAAAATTCTCACGTAAAATTAGACAGGGCACCTGGATGGCAAAAGTAACAATACATGTAAAATATTTCCAACTTAAATAGGTGGCAAGGAATACCACAAACCCCAAATACACTGCCATCAACATCTGTATCTTGTAGGCGCCTGTAAGGGAGGAAGTAGAGAGAAGCAATGGAGTTTCCGATGAACTCACGTTAGCCAGCCGGTATTCAGTACACGGTGTGAGGAATGCCTGCTTCTGAGAATGGCAGTTGAAGCTGGAAGAAACATTTCCCACTTGACTGGCAGGAGAGTAAAAGCAGTGGGTGGCAAAGCCCTAAAGGACTTCTCTGAACTCTCCAAACTGATCTCCAGCGTCTCCTTTCAGGAGACGATCCCACAGGAATTGAACTGCAGGGCGCGGCGGCTCACTTCTGTAATCCCAGCACTTTGGGAGGCCGAGGCGGGCGGGTCACGAGGTCAGCAGATCCAGACCATCCTGGCTAACACGGTGAAACCCCGTCTCTACTAAAAATACAAAAAACTAGCCGGGCGAGGTGGCGGCGCCTGTGGTCCCAGCTACTCCGGAGGCTGAGGCAGGAGAATGGCGGGAACCCGGGGGGCGGAGCTTGCAGTGAGCCAAGATGGCGCCGCTCACTCCAGCCTGGGCGACAGAGCGAGACTCTGTCTCAAAAAAAAAAAAAAAAAAAGCACAAGTACTAACAAGAGATGAATAAAAGAGAAAACCCAGAAACAATATTGTTCCAGATAAAAATAGAAGACAAAAACAGAAAACGCTCAGGAATCTTAGAAAGCAAGATGCCGTATTTTTAATACTACGTGCAAAACGAGAGAGCAAGGAGATATGTGAAATTAACTAAGATTTTGGAACCAAGTGTCTTCTAAAAGCTCAAGCCTGAAACTCCCCTATTAGGAGACACTTTCAAATCTTTGATGTATGATTTGT
Source organism: Theropithecus gelada (assembly GCF_003255815.1). Classification (NCBI taxonomy): domain Eukaryota; kingdom Metazoa; phylum Chordata; class Mammalia; order Primates; family Cercopithecidae; genus Theropithecus; species Theropithecus gelada. The sequence continues at coordinate 2,656,144 of NC_037677.1, read as the reverse complement.
GGTTTCAGATCTGTTTCTTCTCTCCCTCTCTTCTCTGGAGTGGCCATTTTGGACTAGTCCTTCAACATATGCACCCTCTTTCATTTGGTTATCTTGTACGATGATTGTGTAGCTTTCAGATACTCATAACACATGCCCACACCTATAACCAGGTCACAGGACTCCATATTGGACTGTAGTCAACTCTTCTCTTTGTCTTAAATGAGTTTGCATATTTTGCATAACTTCGAACCCTTGAATGTTATGTGTTAAAACATAAACCCTATTATCTGAGCTTACCAAAGCCTGGCTGTATTTGATGAAGGCAGTCTTCTTTGTAATGGTGATCTCAAACTGGCAATAAAATAGTTAAGATTTATTAAGGATTTACTACATACTAGGCACTGTCCTCAGTATATTGCATGTGCTATCTCTTTTGAAATTCATGATTTTATGATCCAGGCACTACTGTTGTCCACTTTACTACAGAGAAAACTGAGGGACAGAGGAGTTAAGAAACTTGCCACAGTTACCAAGTAGACAAGTTAAATGAGGGAGAAATTTAAAAGAATAAATTTTTCTTTTGTAGCTATTCTAATCAATGCCCAATTGTATCTGCAGTGGAATTTAGTTTTGGCCAATGATTGCACTGATCTTTTATCTTAGTATTCCAATATAGAGATGGATGGTCTAGGTGATTACACTTAGCAGAACTGAACCTGTGGAATTGTATGACCTTTTTACTTCACGTTATGTATTGTCAAAGCCAAGTAGCACTGGACAAGTATCTACCAATAAGGCACAGATCAATTCCTTAATAAGTGGATGTTTTCTGTATTTTAATTTCCTGGAACAAATAAATATTTTAAAAGTAGCTTATCTCTATGTCTTTTGAAGAGAAGCAGGTCACTTTATCGATATATAAGTTCTCTGTTGCCCTGTTTACTTACTTCTAAGAACACCATCGCTTCTCCATCCATCCACATTATTTGGGCTGGCTATTTATTTTCCATCCTTCCTTAGATTAGTTATCATCCCCACTATGTAGTCCCTACCCTACTCATGTCTACAAATGAAGATCCTTTTTTTTGCTTGCAACTGACTACTTTCCATTCTACGTTAGATTTTAAGCTATGAGTTTGTTGTAAATTTAGGAAAAATCTGAGGGACTTTGACATGTAATGAGTATGCTGACCAACTTCACCATTCATTGTCTCTACCTTTGCTTGTTGTTAACCATTTTACAGCTTCAGACAAATTGTGTCTCAAAAACACAAATTTTCCAGTAAAATGCAGTTGATCATCACTCTGTGAATATTGACTAGGTTTTCTATTCATTTATAAATTCATTTCAGCATTGGTTTTCTGACTAAAAATATGTTGCATTTTGAAATCTATTTTGATCCAATTGTAATATCTTACTGGTTTCTTCAGTAATTAATGAATAAGATACTTTATGAAGTAATTTATATCTGTGTGAAAGTCATTATATTACCTATTTTTTAAAAATTTAATAAGAAAGTTGCATCTCGTTCTCTGTACTATCTCATTTTCAGAAATTCTGGCAAATTTCTGGCACAGAAAAGTACCATATAAGTAGTAAATGAACTGATTAATTATTTTCAAGCATTATTCTTGGGATGTAGTGCTGTTGACCTGTGTTACAGACAGAGATTCTAGCACAGGTTTAAACAGAAACCTAGACCCAAGTCAAGATGCATTCACATAAAAAATACCCATATTCTTGATCACTAAAGGAATCTCAGAGATTTGGTTGGTTTTAGATTTGATTCCCAAGGCTAAATCATTTTTGGCAGATGTTGACTAAAAAGGAAGCTCTAGACATCTCAAGATGTTAGTTTGTTGAAAGTTAATATATCTAGTACAATGTATTTTCCATAAGTTTCCAAGAAATCAGACCTATGGCTGAAGACAAGTTGCAGTGATTTTGTAAGCTTTCCAAAATTCACTATCAAAAGTGTTAATGTTGGTTTCTGCACCTACAATCTCCAAGAGTACATTAGCAGAAGCAACTGCTGTTTATTAATCCCCTTTCCTTGAGGCTTACTTTTCCTTCCCCAAGATTCTATTCTCATTACAGTTTTTTGATACCTCACTTTCTTCTTCTTCATGGTTATATTCTTCCTATGGCTATACATAATAAAATTTATATTCCATTGACCTATATTTGAAAAAAAATCACTTATTTAAATCTATTTAGATACTGATTTTCTGACCTGAAATCCCTTTTCGTGTCTCCACGAATTCATGAAAGATTCATGTCTCCACGAATCTTCCTTTGACTATCAGCGTTGTCTTGACAATTGCCTAAAATATTTAGAAATGTGCTGCACATATGATTCAAAACCTGTAAATACTTATAGTATGGCAATTAAAGAAACAGTAATGTTTAAAATATAGAAAGTAAAAATGAATGCTTGGAATTAGAAAGATATCAAGTAGTATTGTAATTTTTATTTATATCTAAAATATGAGATAGGAAATATTAACTAAACAAAAACCAGCACAGTATATAAGTATTCAATATCTTTCAACGTTTTTCCAAAGCAAAACAGTAGAAGAAAACAAAACTATATTTGGTTGATCTGAATCTGCTGTGGGCTTCTAGCATTTTAGGGAAGCTGCTGCCCCCTAAAATCAAAAGCATAAGCAAAACAAAGCAAACGAACAAAAATCCAAAGAAGAAAATATAAAACCACTGGGTGGGCATTGTTTTCTTTCTTTTCTTTCTTTCTTTCTTTCTTTCTTTCTTTCTTTCTTTCTTTCTTTTTCTTTCTTTCTTTCTTTCCTTCTTTCTTTCTTTCTTTCTTCTTTCTTTCTTTCTTTCTTTCTTTCTTTCTTTCTTTCTTTCTTTCTCTCTCTCTCTCTCTCTTTCTTTCTTTTTTTTCATGATCTTTTTTTCTCATCCAGCCTGGAGTGCAGTAGCAAGATCACAACCCACTGCAGCCTTGACCTCCCAAGGAGACCAGGTGATCCTCCCACCTCAGCCTCCTTAGTAGCTGGGCCTTCAGGCATGCACCACAACGCTTGGCTAATTAACTCCTAAACATCTTAGAAACACTACCATAATATATTTCCAAAACACATACATCCATGGAAATTTTAAAATTGTTTAGTACACAAAATTAAGGTATGTATGTAAATTAAATTGTTTTTTTTTCTGAAAGACACATTACCAGGAATCTTCCTAATCAACCAGATTTTCCCTGAGAACCTGAAATAACTCAGTGGAGAAGATGTCTGATCCATGCCTTAATGATGATGGTATTTTGTTTCTCTGCAAATAAAAATACTATCAGTTTTATAGTAGTTACTATGAGACAGCTACTTTGCTAAGCACTATGCTAGTGTTCACTTAAAAAAAAGAAAAAACCTGAAGGACAGAGCAGTTGAGCAATTTGTCCAAGATCACAAATATAGAAATTGGTCAAACCACATGTATCAAGCTGTCCGGCTCCTGTGTCCATGCTCTTATCTGTTTTGAATTACTACTGCTTAATGAGAAGCTTCTGTGGCAATAAAAGGTATGAGAAAATATTTATCAGAAATGTTTTATTATGACTTCAGTTATCAATAGGGTTTCTTCTCTATGGCAGAATAATTTTTTTCCAGATGGAAAGATAAATGTGAGGATAAGCTAGCAGCCTTTTGGAGGCCATAGACAGATAGGTAAGCTGCCAGTGTGGTCTTTTGGAGTCGAAATTTAAAATGAACTAATAGGAAGGACTGGGGGAAATATGAGATAACAGATGGATAGTTTTAAAATCTTCCGCATGTTTTGGGAAGAGGTAACTCTAATTATGAGAAGAAAAAGACAAAAGAAGGCAGAATAATTTGAATTAACAATGAGAAATGCATCAATAATACTTTTCAAAAATGTATGAATCTAGTATGACTTTTCACACATAAGCTGCTATGTAGTTTTATGAGGCTCTGGTGTATCCTGTGCTCCCTATAGCATTTTTTTGCCAGGAAGAGTCATATTCTCACATGGAATCGGCCAGGTTTTTGGGATTGTTTCCGATAAGAATATGATGAAAGGAGCAAGAAGTTTCACTTTGCAGGAATCCCCTTAGACTGAGATGTTTGGTAGCTCAACACTATTGCCCAATAAAGTAGCTAACCAAGGCTATGGTTATGACTTCAGTTATCATATCAGAGGTCTGCTCATTAGAAATAAAAGATGAATGAACACCATTCAAGTGAGTGAGTTATTTGATGACTCACTTATGGGAATAATCTTTGTAAATCTAAGCTTTAGAAAAGTCTTTATGCTGAAAATGCAAGTATCCAAAAATGATTTTCTGTCTTTTCTTTTCCCTGGAAATCAAAGCATGTAGAGAGTATTTCTTTACACTAATATTCATTTTTTTCTATTTTTACTATATCATATTCATTGTAAATTAAAGCAATGATTGCCTAACATTATCATCCAAAAGTGGTAATGCTTAACCTTATTGTAATGTTCTTTTTATAGCCCTGAAGGCATATTCAAGCATTCAGTGTAAAAAATGAACAGGGGATCAACACAGCAAAGGACTAGGAAAAACATAAATGTATTGTTGTCTCAGCTTAAATAGAAAAAAAGTATGTTGCAAAGAATAGTCATTCATCCCTTGACAAAAAGAATCTAAATGAATATGTTTCCTTCTTTTCTAAAATGAAACACTAGTTTATGAGTTATCTAATCCTTTAATCCAGATTGAAATCCTTTAATCCTGCCAAGAATAGCCCAAAATGGGAGTTAAGAAAGGCATTTCACATGAATTCATAATTGTACCAATAACTTTGTTTGGGGCAATCCTGTCCTCAGTTGCTTTATAGATCTTTATCTGTTCCAGATAAACAGATAAACAAACAAGAAATAAGCAGCCTCAGCATTAACAGATAGCAATTGAAACAGCTAACAAGGCATATTTATTTTGTTTGCTACAATATCAAATGTATAACTCAAATATTATATATTTATTATTTTTATTCGTTGGTGTATTTAGGGCTCCAGCAGTGTATGTTTTGGGAAAAATTATTACAACTACCGAAAATAACATTAATAATGATGATTGAGAATAAGAAATAGGATTGACAATTTGGAATGATTCTAAGAAGCTGTTGACTAGAAAATATCTTGCTGGACAATAGAATTAACTCTAAACATAATAACTGATTGGAAAAGTGCTTCATAAGTTCTGTGAATTTCATCATTTATAATTTTTTGTTGCTTTTGGTTTTCTCTTTGACAAACAGGGATCAAGAAACACACAGTTTTCTGCTTGGTAGGGAAACTAAAATTATATGTTTTTATATGTGAGTAGAGGAAAATGCATTATTAAATGTTGGTTACATAGAGGAGCTTCATGAGTATCTGTTGAGTGATTAACTATTTCATCCTGAGCACAATAAATCATAGGGCTGATTGAGTCCATCCTGTGATTCTTTGCAACATTGCTTTTTACTGCTGTTTTTGCATTTTTGCAGTCATCCTAGAACGAGCATTCACGTTCATGACAACTAAATATAATACGGTATTCGGGATCAGATAATAAAACAAGATAAAAATTATTAAATCAAAATACAGTATGAAATGTAGTGACAAGTAATACATTAATATTTGTTAATTGTGACAAATGTAACATGTTCGTATGTGTTATTAACATAGAGAATACAGGATGTAATACATAAAGACATTTTCTGCACTACCTTTACAATGTTTTTCTAAATGTAATCGATCCTAAAATTAAAAGTATATTTTTTTAGCTATACCAAAACCGGAAAAAATTATCAAAAGATGATAAAGGGAGTAAGATACTTAAAAATTAAGAAATATTAAAATGTTTTATGCAGAAGAAAACTGTTGCCAGGTGGAAAACAAAACTCAAGCAATAGAATAAACAGCAAAAGCATGGCAAATATGAGGCAAACATAAAATTTATTATTTTAATCTCTTTACAATATAATGTGTTAAGCAAAAGTAATACAAGTATTTGCGAGGTTAAATTTTAGAAGCAAAATGTATGGTAGCAATGGCAAAAAACTCAGAGGCAAAATAGAAGGATGCTCATGGATGGTTCTTTTTTTTTTTTTTTTTAGAGACGGAGTCTTGCTCTGTCGCCCAGGCTGGAGTGCAGTGGCCGGATCTCAGCTCACTGCAAGCTCCGCCTCCCAGGTTCATGCCATTCTCCTGCCTCAGCCTCCCAAGTAAGTTCTTATACTATACATGAAGTGGTGTAATAGCATTTGAAGATTGACTGTGATTGGTTGAGGATGTATAATATAAAACTTAACTAACCATTAAATGAACTAGAAGAAAAGAACAGAGCAAATAAGCAAGTTTGTAAAATGGAATGATAGAAAATACTCATTTATTCTATAGAAAAACAGAAAATAAGGAAAAACAGGGACAGAGGGGCATTTGGATAATAGAAAACAGTAATATGGTAGATTTAAGTCCAACCATGTCAATAACCACATTAAATTCAAATGGTACATAATCCAGTTGAAAGAAAGAGATTATCAGATTACAAAAATCTATACCTGATCATGTGTTGAATATAAGAAGCCCAATGAAATTTAAGGGTATAAAGTGAAAAGGCGGAAAAATATCTACCATGCCAAAAGTAATCAAACCTAAAGGAGTTGTATTAAAATAAAATGAACTGCATTGCAGAGAAAAATATCCTAACATGGATAAAGACTGTCACTTCATCAGTTTATCAAAAGGACCTAAAAACCCTGACTATAAACTCAGTAACAAGACTCACAGATTTACAAAGCACAAACTCGGAGGACTGCAAAAATAAATACACAAACTCACAGTTATAGTTGGAGCCATCAACACTCTTCTCTCAATAAGCAATAGAAAATGTTGACACCAAATCAGTAATAATATAGAAGGCTTAAACAGTCTATCAACTAACCCGCTTGTTGTTGGTAAACTGTGCCACTCAACAACGTAGAACGACCTTTCATTCATTCTCGTCAAGGCCCCATGAAACTGTTACCAGGATAGACCATATTCTGAGAAACAAAATTATGCTCAGTAGATTTAAAAGTATTCAAACTACATAAAGTAAGCTTTCTGCAAGATAATTAAATTTAAAATGAATAATAAGATATTTTTAAAATTTCCAAATGTAAGAAATGAAGCGTCTCTAACCAACTCGTGATCTAAGACAAAAAGCAAATCAGGAAGTGTTTTAAGCAGAATGAACATGAATGCAGATATCAGATTTATGGGATATAGCTACAATGGGGCTTAGATGGATACTTATAGCACTAAATGTCTGCATTAGGAAAGTAGAAAGGTCTCAAACTAATGACCTAATATTCCATTTAACAAAGCAAATTTAAAAAGGAACTATAACCCAAAATATGTAAAATAAAATAAAGATAAAAGCACAAGTCATAATATAGAAAACAATGTGCAAAATCAAATAGGCTGAGCATGATGGCTCATGCCTTTAATAGTAGCATTTCGGAGGCTGAGGTGAGAGGATTGTTTGAGGCTAGGAGTTTGAGATGATCCTGGGCATATATGTATATCTGTGTGTGTGTGTGTGTGTGTATATATATGTGTGTGTGTGTATATATATATATGCCAGTCATCATGGTGTGTACCTATAGTCCCACCTACTCAGGATGTTGAGGCAGGAGGATCACATGCCCAGGACATGGAGGAAGCAGCGAGCTATGATTGTGCAACTGTACTCAAGCCTTTGTGACAGAGCAAGACCCTGTCTCTGAAAAAAATTTAAAAAATCATAAAATAAATCAAACACAATACAGTTATTGTAAAAATTGATACATTGAAATTAAAAAGAATCAAAGGAAGAGATTAAAAAATTTCAAGAGCAAATTACTCACTTAACTGATAAAAGTTTCAACATGCCTGTAATAGGAATCACCAATATCCAAAACAAAATAAAACAAAGAAATAGAACAAAAATTAAAACCTGGTCAGTTGTGGTGGCTCATGCCTATAATCCCAGCACTTTGTGAGGCTGAGGTGGGTGGATCATCTGAGGTCAGGAGTTCGAGATAGGCCTGGGCAACATGGTGAAACCTTGTCTCTACTAAAAACACAAAAATTAGCCAGGTGTGGTGGCATGCACCTGTAGTCCCAGCTACTTGTGAGGCTGAGGCACAGAATTGCTTGAACCAAGGAGGATGAGGTTTCAGTTTCTTAAATGCAACACTAAGTGGACACACAATAAAAAACAAAAACAAATTGTAATTTATCAAAATTAAGAACTTCTGCTTATTAAAAGTCACTTCTAAGTGACTGAAAACAGTGAGTGAAAATAAAAGCCACAGTTGGGGACTGTCGATGGCTGACGATATCCAGCTACTAGATTCATGTGCCTGATTTTAGCATCTAAGTTTTGTGTAACACTTAACACAAAACATTCTCTTTTATACTATTTTGTTTTATTTTCCAATTATTTTGAGATCGAAAAGATCATTTATTTTTATAAATGAAGAAGCATCTCAGATACCCTCACAAATTACTTAGTTTATTTAGTTGGTATAAAAAGCAAAAACAACAAAGGAAGTTGAGGTTTTCTGGTACCAAATCTGGAAATTATCCCACACAGCTCCTGTGTTTAAGCAACACATACTTAGATTTTCTGGGTCCATAAAGTAGAAGTATTGATTTTTTTTCAAAAATGAGATAAAATGGGAAAATAATGAAAGTTGAAGCAATGACACTCACCTGGAGAATCCAATGCTTTCTCCTATTTTAGATATTATCTCTTCCACTCTCTACTTGGTAACTGTGATTGGGTGATTGATGATGGAAGGCAGGAATATAGATGAGAAGTTAGTGCAAAAACTTTTCTCCTTTTCCCAGGGCTAAAATATACCATGAGCTGTGTGTCGGGTGGTGGGAGGGAGGTGGGGGAGGGGCAGCATCCTCTGGACAATGTGTAGAGGGCAGGAGTTATTGTGGGGTCTGGCTCCCTGCACGCCCGGCTGTTGCTTTAGTTAGAGCAGTTACATGGGAAACCATGGATCTACCCCAAAGAAAATACTCACTTAGGTTTAGGGACAAATGTGACCATCTTGTCATTATATCAAAAACATTGCCTCTGTGTCTGTGTGTGTTTGAGTGTGTATTTTTCTTGATAAAAGGGACCATACATTTCATCAAATCTATATAGATTCTTGACCTGATAAAAATTAAGATCTATTAAGATTTTATTTTCCCTCCTTTGAGCATTATTTTAGCACAGGCTTGCTGAAAGGCAAGAAAAAACCCAGCCAGAAGACACCAAGTACTCAAAGGTGATGCAGATGTTGAAGCTGTCGTACAGGAAATGGGTATCAGGTACAACAAGCAATAACTCAAGGACTTTGACGTGCAAGGCATACAGGATCTCAAGATATTTGAGGTCTCGGGAAGAGTGACATAAAGGTCAGGGAGTTTATAATTCAGAAAGGACACATAATACATGCAGCATGAAAAAATTATCCTGTTGGTGGGTAGGAAATACAGAAAGCATGTCAGTAGGGGGATGTTTAGTGAGACTTTGAGCCATGAACAGGATTCAGACAAGGTGCAATTGGGTAGATGAACATCACAGGCAGCAGCTGGGGCGAAGAAAGAAAGAAGTCATGAAAGAAGACTGAAATAAGAAAAATTGATACAAATACCAGACAGAGGGTTGGAAAAATAGGTGGGAGACTATATATATAAAATATGTAATTTTATTAATAGCTAATTAATTAAAATAATTATATAATTATTTTATAATATCTATTTTATATTATATATTATATATAATTATTTTTATTATATATTTATTTTATAGTATACTTTATAGCTATATATATATTATACTTTATAGCTATATATATATAAAATATATATATATACTATATAGCTATATATATATAAAATATATTATATATATTTTATGTATATATGTAATATATAATATATAATTATATATAAAATATAATATAAAATATATATTATATTTTAATATATACTTTTTAATATTTACATATAAATATATTTATAATATACATAATATATTATTACATATAATACATTTTTATATTTATATATTATATATTACATATAATACATATATATTTATACATTATATATTAAATACTATATATAATATATATTACATATTAAAATATATTTAATATGTAATATATAGTACATATATATGTAATATATAATATATATTACATATATTATATATTTTAAAATAATATAGTATTTTATTACATATTATTTTATTATATATTATTTTAAAATAATTATATAATTATTTTATTATATATTATATATATTCTGGCTTGATTTGGTGGGCATCAAGGGACAGGTGTTTTCTGAGATGCAAGAAAACGTGATGAGATAAGTATTTAGGGGTATAATGAGGATGAAGATGGGAAATGGGGAGGGAGAGTTAGATTCCTGTTGAAAGCTGGAAAAGTCATCTGTGAATGACCCAGTCAGCTGAACTGAATTCACTCACGAATTCAACTGATGTCATTTCAGCCTCTTCTTTTTGCTGGGCACTAGGTTAGATTGTGACAGAACAAGGTAAAAACATGATGTGTCTGGGAAGCGCCCCCAGGGAGAGGGGGACACAGGTCCGGATGGTGCCGTAGATAACCAGGTATCTCAGGCTCACACTTTCTTACCAGAATATTTTTTAAAAGATTTCTTAATTTTTCTCTAGCTTAAAAGAATGCCTTTAAAAGTCTGATAGCAATCTGATTTTCTTTTCCCTTTGAGTAACTTAGTCTTTTTGTGTGACTCTTCACAGATTTATTTTTTCTTTAAACCTCCACAATTTTACTACAGTATCTTGCTGTGTTGGTAATTCTAAGCCAAGTGTCTCATGCATTCTTTGTGTCCCTTCAACAGTTTCATTTTTATTATGATTACTTTAGAAAAGATTGACAGGTTTTTTTTTTTTTTTTTTTTTTCTGAGACGGAGTCTCACTCTGTTGCTCAGGTTGGAGTGCATTGGCATCATCTTGGTTCACCGAAACCTCTTCCTCCTCGGTTCAAGCAATTCTGTGCCTCAGCCTCACAAGTAGCTGGGATTACAGGTGCATGTCACCACACCTGGCTAATTTTTGTGTTTTTAGTAGAGACAAGGTTTCACCATGTTGCCCAGGCTGGTCTTGAACTCCTGACCTCAGGTGATTCACCCACCTCGGCCTCACAAAGTGCTGGGATTATAGGCATGAGCCACCACACCTGGCCAGGTTTTAATTTTTGTTCTATTTCTTTGTTTTATTTTGTTTTGGATATTGGTGATTCCTATTACAGGCATGTTGAAACTTTTATCAGTTAAGTGAGTAATTTGCTCTTGAAATTTTTTAATCTCTTCCTTTGATTCTTTTTAATTTCATTTTTAATCTCTGAGTTATTTCAAGACATTATCTGTTGTATTTATTTCCTCTTGTGTTCCTTTTAGTGAGTCAATACTTCTGAAGTAATTTCTTTCTACATGTCTAGTTCTTTCCTTACTCTATCATTTTATTCCTGATTATTTCTGATTCTGGTTTATATTATTATATCAAATCTTATACTGTTCTCTTAATGTCTCCCTTTTTTGTTTTGAAACAGTAGGTTACACATTTTATTTATTTTGTAGGCATGCCTTTCTAGTGTGCTTTTGGTGACAACAGGACATCTTTTTGGCTTTCACTCTTTCTTCATTTAGGAATGAATGCCTCATGGGATTCATGCTCCGTCGTTTTCTGCTGCTTACTTCACCTAACAGGATGTTTTCTGAACTTCTGAAGGGCTTGAGCCTCAGGATGCCTGCTCTTCCTTCATGGCTGTTGACTTCCCTGTGTGTTCGTCTGCTTTCAAAAAACGTGGCGGCCGGCTTTGCCCGGTCCCGGGCTGAGCTCTGGTCCTGTGACCCTGCTTTCGGCCAAATGCTTTCTTACTGTGTCTCTATCGATGCCCTGCACAATTTCAGTTCTCTTCAGATCGAGTTTTTCTGAATTTGCTCTGTCCCGGAAGTGAGTTAGATGGATTAATTTTGGGAATCCATGTGTAGAATTTTCTTCTCTTTCTTTCCCAGAGTTTCTGTCTCTGAGCTTCCATTTCCCACTCCCAATCCCATCTGACTGCCTCACCGTGGGCATCACGTCCAAGGGCTGGGTCTCTTCACACTGTGCTATTTCTTGTCTTTCATCACACCTGGTAATTTTTTGAAAAAAGTCAAACATCCTATATCAGGTGATAGGAACTGAGAGAAATGGGCATTTAGTGTAAGGATTTATGGCCAGGAGTGGACTCTGACTCTTGTTAACTCTAGTTACAGGTGCCAGGGGCTCCATTTTCCTCAAGTCCCCATTTGTCTCCCGTCTTGATTTTGGGCATCCTTAGTCTTCCTCCTCTGAGAGAGTCTGTCTTGCAGTGTGATCAGCTGTAGAGCCCTGCCTTTCTACTGGGACCCTGTCAGCTTGGCGCTCAGCTGTCGGGAGGGCAGCCTCGCAGACTTTTCTGAGCAGATCTTGGTGTTTCATTGGGTCCGTGTCTTGGGGATGTGACCCTCACAAATACTTCTCCAGTGGTAGAATTTCTTTCCTTCTACTCTCTGCTTTCTTCCTGGCTGCTCTGTTCCAATCAGGGCATGAAGCCTTGGGCCTGTTGACTGCGGTTTCTCCTTCCTTAGGACACCCGGGAAGCCTGGGGGTAGTGGGGGGCACACCAGTGCTCCTGCCCAGCTGGAGTAAGGCTCTGGCAGTCTTTACCTAGAGACCTGGCCTCTGCCACAGAGTCGGCTCTGGAAGCTTTCAAAATGAGAGATCTTTCTCAGATCTTTACCACGGAAACACCTGCTGGGGTTCCTGGAGGTACAGCTTGTGAAAGTGAAGCTTCCCCTAAAACAGCAGCCCTGGAGTTTCTCACACTGGAGCTAGTCCACACTCAGCCTCCAGCAATCCATCAAAGTGCCCGCTCGAGGGTCTCTGCCTGCGATAGCCCAGGGTCTTCTGCTCTAGGTGAGCAGGTATGGGCTGTCTCTTGATTTCCAGGTGGTGAATGGCTCTGAGACCTCAGTTTTCTGATGAGTCCAAGAAAGTCATTGATTTTTAATGCATCCACCTTTTTTTTTTTTTTTTTTTGTGCCAAGGGCTGCTGTGACAGCTCCAATACATTGTAGTCAAAAGCAGAAGATCTGATTTTGTGTCTCTGTGAGACACGGACAGCCCCAGCCTTTTCCAGCCATCCTGGGATACTCTGTGCACAGCTGCTGTTGGAGTTTGAAAACCGATCCATTTTCGGCTCTTGTTCTTAAGGTGGTTGCCATGGCTTCCACGGGGGCATGTGGGGGCTGCCAGGTTCATCTGACGCCCGGAGCCTCCTCTGCCTTCTCGACACAGTTGCTAAACCTTGCAGGATTTGAGGTTGCTGCTCTCTCCATTGGCTGTAATTGGGGTTTGACACTTAGCTCTGTTGAAGCTGCTGCCGGTGGATATAAGGTTTTGGTATTCTAGCTCCTCTCTCATTCTCTGGGAAGAAACAGATTGATGCAAAAACCAAGACTCTTCAACTATTTGTATTTTAATAGGTGTCTTTGAGGATCCAGAAAACTTCAAGAGTCAAAAGAATTGTTTAATTTCATACCATGCACCTGGTCATTGGAGAAAAGCATTTGGGGAGACCATGGAATATCCTTCAGTTGCAGTTTTTTGTTGCCTAATTCCTCAGTCCACTTCTGAGCTCAGTGTGTGCTATGGAATAAGGGCCCAGTACTCCTGGAATGGGTACCGTTCTATTCCTTTTGTACGTAAATGATTTTAGGTCATTCTGACCTGATTTTATGCACTGGTATTCTTTTCTGACATGTCTCTAATTTTGATTGTTCATATTTTTCGAAGCCAGAGTAAATGTTCCCCAGAGATGGAAGACATAAAGCTTGTCAAAAAGTCTGTGTCTGATTCATCAACTGACCTCACAGTTCTTTGTGCAGTTCTACCCCACCATGAGTTCTCAATAAATATTAATTGAATTGAATTGAATTGAATTGAATTTACACTTTGCTCATTTCACAAATAGGTTAAGTGAAGATTAACAACTTCACAGCAGCAGCAGTAGTAACAGACTGAATTAAAGAATATCTGTGTATATCTATAGTGTCTTGAATTGGTACAATAAAAATGTCTTACTATGGAAAAATCTATAGTTATGGGAAAAATTGTTCTGAACACCTCAACTATACTTGCTCGTAGACGCAGCTGTGAACATTTATACCACGATTCTTCATTTCCCCTTAGCAGCAGGCAATTGCAAAAAATTCCTTAAGGACTTAACAATTTCTCTATATTATTTTCTAATTAATTTTTGACAAGAAAACAAGATGAAGACAGACATGGCAATACCACAAATTAGAAATGTAAGGCTATGCCATAAAACCGTCCACTGAATTTTCTCTTAGGTCAGGGGTTTCTGTGTAAAATGTACAGCTATAGGTGTCTGACTTTGTTTTTCTTACTTTCATTTATGCCTTTCTACAAATGAAGCAAAGAGTGATACACAGGCTACCTCTGACTGGTGCACATCTAAATTTTATAAAGACACGTTTCAGTCTGAAGCTACTAGAATATTTTATTCCCCTGAAAAGAAATTGACTCGGCTTACAAAATATCACACATGGAGGAGCCACAAAAATGCAGTTCTAAGAACATTTTTTTTGAGATGGAGTCTCACTCTGTCACCCAGCCTGGAGTGCAGTGGCACTATCTCATCTTACTGTAAGCTCTGCCTCCCGGGTTCAAGCAATTCTTCTTCCTCAGCCTCCCAAGTAGCTGGGATTACAGGTGCTCACCACCACATCTGGCTAATTTTTTGTATTTTTAGTAGAGACAGGTTACACCATGTTGGCCAGGCTGGTTTCAAACTTCTAACCTCAAGTGATCAGCCCTCCTCGGCCTCCCAATGTGCTAGGATTACCGGAGAGAGCCATCATGCCCGGCCACTAAGAACATTCTTTAAATTTTTAGGTAGCATTTTCTTTTCTTTCTTTTTTTTTTTTTTTTTGAGGTGGAGTTTTGTTCTTGTTGCTCAGGCTGGAGTGCAATGGCATGATCTCAGCTCACTGCAGCCTCCACCTTCTGGGTTCAAGTAATTCTCCTGCCTCAGCCTCCCAAGTAGGTGGGGCTACAGGCATGTGCCACCATATCCGGCTAATTTTGTATTTTTAGTAGAGATGGGATTTCACCATGTTGGTCAGGCTGGTCTTGAACTCCTGACCTCAAGTGATCCACCAACCTAGGCCTCGCAAAGTGTTGGGATTGCAGGTGTGAGCCACTGTGACCAGCCCTAGTTAGCAATTTTTAATTTATCCTTATTCAATTTCCTACACTTAGTTTCCTCCTATATTTATGAGCTTATAGTCCCAGCGGTTTGAGAGACTGAGGTGGGAGGATTGCTTGAGACCACAGGAATTCAAGCCTGTGATGCACTATGATAGCATCTGTGAATAGGCTGGACAACATAGTGAGACCCCATCTCTACAAATACGTAAATACATAAATAAATAGTTTTCCAAAACTCAAATATCTTACATCTTAAATCCCCAAGCTTCCTAAACTGGGTTGTCCCTTTCCTCAATTCATCCTTCAACATGCCTTGTGAAAAGTGGTCTGTGATCAGGTATAAATTGGGAAAAATATGTTTTATCTTAATTTTGTAGGTTCCTAATCCACATTAATATTTAAAGTTTGAAAAGCTTGTCAGAAAAGAAAATGTGAAATTATTTTCCTACTATTTGAAGAGTGAACACTTTATCAGGAAAGGTAGATTGCAATTTCACGCAGCTGTCATTGGCTAGTTTGGGAAATGTTTTCTAGGTGCAAAGGACTCCTGCTTCCATGAAGTCATTAATTCTAAATGTAACACTGAGCAATGATTTAACCACTCTCTAATTTCAACTGGGAAATTCATACCTCAAGATTCTGAGACTCAGTAACTTTGCCTGGCCAAATCCTATTTATCTCTTTACAATCAGTTTGGTGTCCCTTATACTATTCTACGTTGGAGGTGTGACTTGAAGAAGTACCTTGTCTTGGCTCTTCCTCCCATCCTTTAAACAGTTCTAAACAATAATGGTTCATTTTTAATGGAATATCCTTTTAAATAAAATGTTGAAATCACAAAAGGATGTCCTGGCCGGGCGCGGTGGCTCACACCTGTAATCCCAGCACTTTGGGAGGCCAAGGCCGGTGGATCACGAGGTCAGGAGATTGAGACTATCCTAGCGAACACGGTGAAACCCTGTCTCTCCTAAAAATACAAAAAAAAAAAAAAAAAAAAAAAAAAAAAATTAGCCGGCGTGGTGGTGGGCCCCTGTAGTCCCGGCTACTCAGGAGGCTGAGGCAGGAGAATGGCATGAATCCCAGAGGCGGAGTTTGCAGTGAGCCAAGATTGCACCACTGCACTCCAGCCTGGGCAAGACAGCAAGACTCCATCTCAAAAATAAACAAAAACATAAACAAAAACAAAAAACCAGAAAAGAAATCACGAAAGGATGTCCTAATGAGAGGGATTGTGTGTTTTGCTTTCCTACCTGGGCACAGGAAAGAATGACTATTAAAATAGTGATTTAATCCCTTAGAAAACTGGGCTTGGCGTTGGCCACTTTAGGAAGTGCTGGAGGTAAAGTTGACTCTGGCTAAATTCTTCATATTTTCTCTGGCTAATTGCGTAAGTGAAACTGATTGAGAAGTATTGCGCAATAAGAGAATTCTAAAAACGTTGCCCTGATTGAGATAAATATAGGTATAGGTATAGATACAGATGATTTGGCCGGGCACAATGGCTCACGCCTGTAATCCCAGCTCTTTGGGAGGCCGAGGCAGGTGGATCACGAAGTCAAGAGATGGAGAACATCCTGGCCAACCTGGTGAAATCCGTCTCTACTAAAAATACAAAAATTAGCTGGATGTGGTGGTGCATGCCTGCAATCCCAGTTATTTGGGAGACTGAAGCATGAGAATCGCTTGAACCCAGGAGGTGGAGGTTGCAGTAAGCTGAGATCGCTCCACTGTGCTCCAGCCTGGTGACAGAGCAAGACTCCATCTCACAAAAGACATAGATGATTTATTATAGAAACAGCAGAATATAGGGGTTTTGTGTTTCCTTCTCAGAAACCTTATAGAAATACATAGAAATAGAAAAGCCTTATAAATTATTTGTAGAATGTAAAAATGAACATTGCAATCCTAGTTAATATTAAATTATGATGAAGTTGCAACTGGAAATGTACATGAGTGTTTTCTCATATCTCTTGTTCTCACCTCTGAAATGGGAAAGGTTTATCAGTGCTCAAAGACATGTTTATTGAACAATATGGCTTTAATTCTTTACTACCTTCATATTAAACATGAGGCGTGACAAAATGACCTCATTTCTGGATTTTTCTTGAGCTGATCATGAGGCTGTGGTTTTATTTTATTGCTCCTTTTAGTTCTGATAATTCAGCATTACTTCAGGTGACGATTCTAGATCTGAGTCTATTAACTCTCCCCACGGTCCTTACGGACTGGACAATGGACACGCGTCATCTCAGTCCTTACATGAGAGATCTCTGAGTATTAGAGGGTTGCTTCTCTTCAACATGGTGTTTTATTTATTCAATACACATTCAAAGATGTATTGAATAAATGTATTCAGATATGTAATACTAAATCGTTATGTGCTCAGATATCTTAGAGTCTTCATAATAATCTTCTGTGCTGGGAATAATAGAAGAGAAGGAGAATCCTTTCCCCCAATGCAACCTCAGTCTAGTGAGGAGGAAAGAGTACTCTAGTAGAAATAGGAACATCTTTCTACAGAAACGATGGGGTCACCTGGCTCGGCGTCAGGAAAGACTTTTCCAAGGAGGTAATAATTCATCTGAATGTCAACAGATGAAGGCACTATCTAGGTCAAGAGGGGAAGCAGGTGTTCTTAGTACAAGAGGATATGTCAGAGACATGGAGATGGAGTGAATGTGGCTCCTCCCTCAGAGGGACTGCAAGGCCTGGTCACAGGGTAGGAGCCTATCATCAGAGCAGAGAGAGCAGAGGCTGTGAGGAGTGATGTAGGATGGGCTGAGACATGTGGAGACTAAATGACCAAACCCGGGGTAATGCACTCAGACCTGCATTGCAGAGAGACCAGTCCCTGGTTTCTGAGCTTTAAATAATGCAAAAAGTAAACCATATAAAAACCATATTAAAAGAAGTCAAGATAATTAAATTGAAAGAAAACTTTCTAAAAAGGGAGATCACCGATACTCCAGTAAGATCTATCATTGAAGTGAAATGAGAACAATATGTGCATAGGATGATGTCATCAGGAGTCACACTGTTAAGACGAATGCGCACACACCAACTGTGTTCATGGAATGGTGAGAACGGCTGTGTTCTCAAGACTCCCTCTCTTCCAGGCCCAATATTTGCAAACGAAAGGAATCTCCAACCTTCATCCCTGAACGTGGACAGCAGGGAGCTGCTGATCTTTGCAAACTCGGGTCAATAGATAAACCATTTCCAGGAATGCAACCTGCTTCTCTTGGATGAATGAATGTCCCAGTAGCCTGGCCCTATGTATATAAAGAAATATATAAAGAAAGATATTTGTGGAAATCCAACATGCCTTAGTTTCCTCAGTTATAAAATGTGGGTGGTCACATTACTCACCTTGGAGAGTCCTTCTGAGGATTCAGGGGGCTAATTCCCATGAAGCATTAAGAACATCACCTGACTTGGCAGAAGCCAAATGCGTGCTGGTTATTAGTGTTAGCAGTGACATCACCATTGCAAATGAGGAGAATAAAAGGCAAATAACCTTCTATAAATTAATCGTTAGTCTTAGAAGTATCATCAACAGAAGCAGAGTAATCTTCCATTTGTTCTACCATTGGGTAGACGTTAGCTGTGTTTGATCTTGAGAGTTGACATCTCTATTATAAGGAAATAATTTCAGGAAAAAGTTTTCCATAAAGCAGCAGAGGAAAATGAATAAAAAAGAACAAAGAGAGAAAGGTCAACTATTGATGGAAGGCAACATTTTTCGTGTCAAGAATAAACAGTCCAGGGGGTCAAGTCCTGCCTAGGAAGTTTATTAAAATTCTCAATGAGCTTCAGCATCTTAAACCATTTCAAATAACCATCTGTGGAAAATCGCCGAGGTAGCTGCGTGTCATGCTAGTTTCTGGCTAAGCGGGAAGAACTTCAGTGTGTGCACAATGACACATAAGGAGAAGGCTGTCATCTTTAAGGAAAAAGTATTCTAAGTGACACTCTGTCAGAGATTTAGCTGTGTTGTTTGTACAGTGGATGTCAGAAAAACAAGCAAGGTACGTATCTCTATTTCTTCCTGATGCAGTCGATTACAGAACATATTGATAGTTTTAAAACGAGTGGTCCACTCTGCATTTTCTGGTTTGGGTTTTCTTAAAAATATTAAAACAGCAAATTTCAGGCTGGGATATTTTTTAGTGAGTTAATAAAAAAAAGTATAGTTAATATTAAAAATACACATCATGGCCAGGCACGGTGACTCATGCCTGTAATCCCAGCACTTTGGGAGGCCAAGGCAGGCGGATCACAAGGTCAGGAGATTAAGAGCATCCTGGATAATATGGCGAAACCCTGTCTCCACTAAAAATACAAAAATTAGCTGAGTGTGGTGGCACATGCCTGTAATCCTAGGTGCTCAGAAGGCTGAGGCAGGAGAATCGCTTGAACCAGGGAGTCGGAGGTTGCAGTGATCAGAGATCTTGCCATTGCACTCCAGCCTGGCGACACAGTGAGACTCTGTAGAAAAACAAACAAACAAACAAACAAAAAACCACAAAAACACATCTGGGTTTAGTAGGTGATTTTTAAAACCATGGCTTCAGCAATTGCTCTGTATGTGTCAGTCAAGTTTCTTTAGTGAGAACTGTTGAAAGCAGGATATCTGCCTGTGTGTTTCCTACACATGTAATCGATGGAAATGACTCCCAAGTCCAGAATCCCAGCCAACTGGAAGAGACTTCTTCCGCCACCCCTCTGACAAGTCACTGTTTTCTCGCCACTGCTCCACGTACCCTCTTGGAAGGAGAGCCTTCACTCCAGAGGCTTCTGGTTTGGGAAGGAATCAAATATCATTGGTGTTTTTCTGTGAACTTGACAAGCAGCAGTATTAACTCAGACATGTGTACTGTTTTCAACCCGCTAACGCTTACTCAACTGCCTGCTCTATGTCAGGCACTTATTTTCTGACCAATAAATAATTCCAAACAAAATACGAAATAAGAAGAATGGTAATAAATTATGTGTTGTAAATTACTTCATCTCACGTATTTTATAAGGCTATGGAGAGCCTTGCTTTCAAGGCTGGTTTCATGACATACTTGTGTAAAGCAAATGAAAGCAAAGCTTGCATTTGAATGGTTTGGAGTACATGCAGGGCGCATTCATTATGTTCAACCAGTTATTTCTGGTACAGGTAATAATTTACATCCCATTGAAAAATCTAAATTTGTAAAATATTTGATGAGCACTTAAAAATAGAGATCCGAATGAAATGGTGGGTTCTAGCATCTACCATGAATAAGAATACTTTGATCATTTTGGCAAATTAGACACAGCAAGTTTTCAGAGAAAGGAATGACGGAGACTTTCATGATTAGGGAATTTGCCTCTTAAATTTAATAGGCTTTGAAACACAGTTAAAGGCTTCAGAAAACTCCGTGTGACCCAGCAACCTTATGTTAGCTTGTGATTAAATCACATTCCTGAAAACACCTCAGAAAATGCCTTTTGATGAGAAACGATTCAATTAATACTCTGAAAGATGAGGCCCAATTCATAAAATCATTTTTTCAAAATCCTCAAAATATATTCCCAAGGTGGACATACATTTTAACAATGCTCCTCTTTTGTGATACAGAATTATAGATAATATGCCATTGTTTCCTCGCATTTTAAGCCAGATTTATTCTTAAAAAAAAAAAAAAATTCGACTGGGCGCAGTGGCTCACTCCTGTAATCCCAACACTTTGAGAGGTTGATGCGGGCGGATTGCTTGGGCCCAGGAATTCAAGACCAGTCTGGGCAACACGGCAACACCCTGTCTCTACAAAAAATACAAAAATTAGCTGGGTATGGTGGCACATGCCTGTGGTCCCAGCTACTTAGGAGGCTGAGGTAGGAGGATGGCATGAGCCCAGAGGTCAAGGCTGTAGTGAGTGGTGATTACGCCACTGCACTCCAGCCTGGGTGACAGAGTGAGACTCTATCGCAAAAAAATAAAATATAAAAATAAAAAATAAACATTTAAAAATTTTAAATTTTATTTCTTTATTTATTGAGACATGGTCTCCCTGTGTTGCCTAGGGTGGTCTCGAACTCCTGGACTCAAGCCATTCTCTTGCCCCAGCCTCTCAAAGTGCTAAGATTACAGGCATAAGCCACCGTCCGTGCCCAGTCAATCAAGCTGTATTCTAAATAATGACAGTTCTTTGTTAAATAACCTATATAGAAACAGAAAATATTTAGTAAAACCTTTCCTATTCTTTATTATTACCACATTATTTTTTAAAAATTGGGACTATGGCTAAGAAAGTTTTGCAATTATTTGCAGCATTAATTAGTCTAACAATCAGTTTTTGGTAGTTTAAAAGGAGGTATTTCCAGGTCAAAGTACTAAATAGGCTTAAGAATGGGTTACAAATGGGATTCAGGCCTGAGAATAGAATGGGAGCGATTTCCTCATGAACGCCTCAGCGTTGTCTATGGGTTCTGCTGTAGCCGGTGTCCACACGAGACAGTTCTGCCCTCTGTGAGGGCAAGAGAATTGTCTGGCAAGTCCTAGATAATCAAAACTGGAAACTTGCTATTGACTAGAAATATCAAATATTTGTCATGCATAGTTTCTTCAATAACTTTGACTTAACTATTTAGCTAATTATCTTCTGTCAAGAGCCTGATAAACACTTTGAGTCTTTGAGAGAAATAATAAAAGATATGAACATTGCTCATTGTCCTGTATTCTCCAGATCTTCCCTAAGGAATTTCACTCTCTCAGATCAAATGACTAGGAAGTCGGGGCATTACTTTAGCTTCTTAAAGAAATATTTTTTCTTCCAAATTAGTAGTCCACATAGTTGTTCACATTTTATTAAGTGCTGGTTTAGGAAATGATTTTACAAAATAATTCCAGCTTTCTTCATGAAGGTAATTTTGAAGTGTTATTACATTTTATTTTTACATGTTTTTAAAATTGAGAGCCATCATCGTTTTTAGGAGCACAACCATTTCTAGAGAGAAACCAGGATGCTTTCATTTAGTAGATAATGGTGTTATAAGGACACTCTCCTTTATAATCTTCCCCAAGGAACAAGCAAACAAACAAAATACAAAACACCATTTCAGAAGAAAATGGTGTTATCTGTAAATCACATATATTTCTACAGTTCAAGAATACTGATTGTAGATAAATAATTTATCAGTCCAACTACTAAAAATAAAAAAAAAAGCATAGGCAACATGATGAGACTCCATCTCTACAAAAAATTTAAAAATTAGCCAGGTGTGGTGGGACATGCCTGTAGTCCCAGCTACTTGAGACGCTGAGGAGGGACAATCACTTGAACCCAGCAGATCAAGGCTGTGGTGCACTATGATTGAGCCACTGCACTTCAGCCTGGGCAACAGAGTGAGACCCTGTCTCAAAAAAAAAAAAAAGTCAAAAAGAAACATGTTGGAGAGAGTGCGAAGAAGAGGGAACACTTACACGCTGTTGGTGGGGATGTCATTTAGTTTAGCCTCTATGGTAAACAGCATGGCAATTTCTCAAGGAGCCTTATATAGAGCTACCATTCAATCCAGCAATCTCACTGGTGGGTATCTACCCAAAGGAAAAGAAATCATTCTATCAAAAAGACACCAACCATTTGTATGTTTATCACAGCACTATTCACAATAGCAAAGATAGGGAATCAACCTAAGTGTCCATGAATGAATGAATAAAGAAAATGTGGTATATTTACACTGTAGAATACTAGTTCTCCATAAAAAAGAATGAAATAATATCTTTTGTAACAACATGGATGAAACTGAAGGTCGTTATTTTAAGTGAAACAAGGCAGACACAGAAAGGCAAATTTTTACCATATTTTCACACTGCTATAAAGATACTACTGGAGATTGGGTAATTTATAAAGGAAAGAGGCTGAATAGACTCACAGTTCCACATGGCTGGGGAGGCCTCAGGAAACTTACAATCATGGTGGACTGGGAAGCAGGCACATCTTACATAGCGGCAGGAGAGAGAATGGAGAAGCTGAAGTAGAAGAATCCCTTATTAAAACCAGTGAATCTTGTGAGAACTCACTCACTATCATGAGGACAGCATGGGGATAACCACCTCCATGATCCAATCACCCTCGTTGCTTGACATGTGGGGATTACAAGTTGAGATGAGATTTATGTGGGGACACAGGACATAGAACTAAGGCATATCACAAATATTGCATGTTCTCACTTGTAATTGGGAGCTAAATAATGTGTGCACATCGATGTAGAGTGTAGAATCATAAGCAATGGAGACATGGGAAGATGAGGTGGATGACCAGAAACAACTCAATGGGCACAATTTGCATAATTTGGGTGAAGGCTATCCTAAAAGCTCCCACTTCAGCATTACACAATCTATGCATGTAACAAAATTGCACTTGTACCCCGTAAATATATACAAATTAAATTAAAATATATTTTAAAAGAATGTATCAGCCCATGATGGTCATCTGTATGTGAACCTAATTTATATATTTTCTAACAATTATTCCTTTTTCATATTTATTAGCTTCCAGTCTGTTTCTTAGCCAGTTTAAAAGAATGCCATTTGTGGAACTAGCAATGATATTTACAAGAGTAATTTCAAAAAATAGGAGGTATTCAGATCGATAACAACAACAACAAAAACGTCCCTTCATCCTGCTGTATGCTAAAGGGTCCTGGATACATTATTTTATGCTTTTTCTTCTACCTGTCCCTTATAAATATTGTTGCTGGAGGCAACGCGCTGAGCCTCTTTGCATCCATTTTTCATAAACATTTCTCCGTAATGACTGGGTACTTGAGTAATGATTAAACGTCACAAACATTCCCCCTTGTTAGTCTTATGAGCATACTGGGAAATGTGTGAATTTCAAAATAAGGCTATAAATTATTTTCATGAGTTGTTTTCAGCGGGTGATCTATCTCTCCAATAGAACATAAACTGTCAAATGCTAATTGTTACCTCAGGTTGTTTCTTTCCTTAAAATAAGCTCACAAATATCTCTTTTTTTCTTCCTCCCTTACATATAAATGTGAATACACACTCACAAAATAATACGGCTTTGTTGTCACAGAAAAGTATTTAATCACACATGTTTCACATCTTAGGTTTCGAAAAAGCAGAGATGCGTCAGGAAAAACTGAATTAAAAACCTTGGAAATATATTGGTTGATTTTTATTTGTCAGAGTCTTCTAAGATGTGTTTTCTCACTGAAAGTTGACAGACTACTATTCTAAAGCATTTGCGTAGATCTTCCAGGCGGAATTCTTATTGTACCCTAAGTCTTCAATTGCAAATTGTACTGCAATGTGATGCCATCTACTGCATATTACTGTGTGAGAATACTTTGGAAATATCACAGAAAATCACAGGAGGCTGTGAATTCCGACTAAATTACAATCGTAATCCTGCCAGGATCTTTGAGGAACTTGTACTATTTTATTAAGTAGCCACTTAGATATATGCCAGACTAATAAAGAACTTGTAATCTCACTACTCACATTCAGAAGAGGATAAATTAAAAATATTTTGAAATTATTTAATGTGGCCATTTCCAAGGACTATTGTATATGTAAAATGCATGCACAGAACAGTTTTGGAGAGTGAGGTGCAGAGTAAAAGGCACACTTGACTATTCAGAGAGTTGTTCTGTGTCCAGCACAGCCAGCCTCAAAGGCGACATGAGAAATGAAGTCGGAAACCAGCGCCCCTGCGGAAATCATGTGCGGCTGGGAGCTGAGATGCCAGGAGGCTCATCCCACCTGGTCAGTCAATCAACCCCTGCAGACTTCAACCATGAAGGAATGGTTTCCTGTGGTCAGACTCAATTTTTAAAGAGAAGCCAGACATTTAGGTTTTCTGCATAAAAATGAAAATTGCTGGCTTTATTTTGTAAAACACATGCATGTTAAACAAACTTGTCTTTAGGTTTTACATGAATTCTAGCTTCCTGTTTGTGGCCTCTAAACAACACATCTGAATAGAAGTCCCAATAAGAACAAAATATTTTAATTTTGAAATATTACTATAGTAAAAATCGATTATGTTTGAAAATATATTGTCTAAATTATCTTGTAATGACATAGGCAGCTGAGGTAGGGGGATCGCTTGAGCCCAGGAGTTTGAGATCAGCCTAGGCAACATGGCGAAACCCCATCTCTACAGAAAATAGAAAAATTAGCTGGGTGCGGTGGTATGTGCCTGCAGTCCCAGCTATTCAGGAGGCTGAGGTAAGAGGATCTCTTGAGCCCAGAAGGTCGAGGCTGCAGTGAACTGAGATCGTGCCAGTGCCCTGCAGCCTGGGTGACAGAAGGAGGCTCTGTCTCAAACAACAAAACGAAACAAAAAAGAAACAAAACATAGGACCAATTTTTAACTGGTAGTACAATCCTTGTCAAGAGAAGTTAGCAAAACAGAATCACCAATAATTGATGGGTTCGTCCACAAGCATTTACTGGGCACCTGCTATGGGTGTAAGATTAGGCTTGGAGAGGTGAGGGACATAACAGGGCTGTCAAGCAACGTTCTGGCCTTCCAGGAGGCAAGTGTTGTGAGCACCCTGTGTTGTGTGTTTCCCCGCTCTCTCCAGCCATGTCCTTCCTCTGTGACAGTGCTTGGGGCTCTCAGTTCCACCAAGGCCCCCATCACACATGTCTCCCTCTACTGGCTTGCAGAGGGCAATTTATCACAGAATGGGCTCCCCTGTCAAACTATTAATCCACATTAAGATGTTAATGGTTGACACTGATTTAATATGTCACCTTCAAGAACACTTGCGTTTTCCAAAAAGTGCTGGTGCAGCTTCTGGCCCTGGGTGGATCATGTTGGATGATCCTGCGTGGGGAAGAGTATGGGGCTAAGTCAATCCCTTCCAGAAGCCCTTGCGTTTCTTCTTAAGTGTCTTTGTTGTAGCTGTTTCACCAGAAAGAAAATGGGTTTGCCTATGTAAATTTAGCAACATTGTTTTGGTTTTCATATTCAACTTTTTCTCTTTGTATCTACCTTGGGATCATTCCAAGCACCTTCTCACCTCGTTCCACCTGGTCTTTGCACACTGCGGTGTGTTAGGGAAGGTGTGATAAAGGGTGGGGTGCTGTCAAATATCAGTCCTCTATAATATGAGAGTATGGGAGGTGCTTGACAACATCCGATGAGACTGTATCCCAGAGCTGCAGATAACCTTCCACTTTCTATATTTAAAAGAAAACAGAAACAATGTATTCATTGCCATTGTTTTAAGATTCAATAGTTAATGATTTCTAATTTGTGACTACTGGTTTCAGTAACTGAAGGAAAAGAAATCGCCATGCAGCTCTTTGTTTCACTCCGTTGCTGCCTCTGGAATTCCATTCTAGGAGCTGTGATTTCAGGGGTCTTCAGAGGGCTGTGCAGCTCCAGCTGTGAGGAGGCTCACAGCATTCAGGAAAAGTTTAATCCAGCAGGCAGCCCACAGCCCAGCTCTTGATGGAGCCATGGTTGAAAATTGAGAATTGACAATGTAACTTCTGAAAACAAAAGAACTTGCAACTTTCATTTTTTTAAATGAGTTAGTCTTAAAATTTTAATTAGAATAGAATCATGAACTATAGAAAAAATGCAAAAGATTATTATACAAGAGTAACTTTTATGAGTTTTAGTCTTCCGACGTAGCCAAGTTTGACAACCTGCTTTTTATACTCCAAATATTTACCCTTCATTAAACATAAATATACAAACACACACACACACATACACAGCTTTTATTACTGTTGGTTTTGCAAATGAGAGAATGTACAGATTATTCTTCACGCTGTTTTTCACTTAACTACAGCTTCCTTCCATCCATCCATCAGTCCATATCTATCCACCCATCCACCCACTTACCTTTCCCCATGTAATTAATATACAATTCATTTTGAAATAACTATGTAATAATTTTTACAATATGGAAGTTTCAGATTATTGTACTCCCTCTCTGTTGATAGACATTTCTAGTTTTGTTTTTGTTTTGTTTGCTGTTAAAAATAATGGTATAATGAGCACCCATGTGTCCTTATACCTGTAGCTTTTTGTTTTGTTTTGTTTTGCTTTGTTTTTCTGTGCAAGAGTCTACTAAAAGTTGGATGGTTGAGTCAAGGGATCAGTCTACTTCTATTTATAATAGCTGTCCTCATGTGACTTTCCTGAAAGGTTACACCAATTTTCCCCGTCGCCATGTCAGATGTCAAGTATGAGAGTACAATTTTGGTTATAACCTTGTCTCTAATGAATCTCATGACTTTTATTATACTTCTGTGACTTTTTTCAGTGAAAAATTATCTCTAACTATTAACTTCAGTTTTTGTTTATTTGAGAAACAGTGAGTTATGACTACTTTTCCTATGTGTGTTGGCCATTTGATTTTTTCTTCTGAATATTGTTAATACCTTTTCTCGTAGCTGTGTAGTTTCCTAGCTCATTAAAAAAGGAATTTTGGAATTTTACCCTAGTAATCATGGGAATTTCAAAAGGTATAGGCCATATTAGATCTAATAGATATTGCTGTGTTTTCTAATATTTCTGCCAATTATTCTACACAATGTATTTACTGTAATTATGTAGTGCACATTAACAAAAAGATTGTTTATCCTTCAGAGATGTGAGTCCTTGCCTACAGTGCTCTCTTTCTCCTCGGTTTTGCTGATTTAATTTCTTTTCTTTTTTTTCTTTTTCCTTTCTTTTCCTTTTAAAATTTCATTGTATCCCTTATATCATATAGCCTTTGTATTCAAACATCTTTGCTTTACTTATTACCATTTTTTTGCTGCACTTCTTACAAATTCTGACCCACACTGAGCTGCTGAGTTACATGACTGTGCACACTGGAACAGGTTGTTGGCCCCAGGGTCAGTGTCTTCCCTACTTCAGATCAGGTTTGTGGGCTGCCCCATCTCCTCAGGCCCCTGTTCCTCCAGTCAGCTACAGGTCCACTCCAGAGCTCCTCCATCAGTCAGTTGCAGAAAGGAATTCCATAGCCACTCCCTCCTTCAGCCAGGTGTCCTTGGACAGGCCACAACCTGCTCAACTGTACACGAGCAGCTCCGTAAGTAGCTAACTTCCTGGATTCCTGAATAACAATACAACCCAGATAAAGAGTGTGTCACTGATTTATGGGATTCCTGAATAACAATACAACCCAGATAAAGAGTGTGCCACTGATTTATGAACTTTGGGCTAGTACAGAGTTGTAGCATTAGTTAATAGCCCTTTCTCTCACTTCATTTTCCTGTCTTCACTGCTGTATTCTTCTTTTTTTTTTTTTTTCCAGACAAAGTTTAGCTCTTGTCCACCAGGCTGGAGGGCAGTGGAGTGATCTCAGCTCACTGCAACCTCCGCCTCCCAGGTTCAAGCAATTCTTTTGCCTCAGCCTCCCGAGTAGCTGGGATTACAAGTGCCTGCCACCATGCCTGGCTAACTTTTGTATTATAAGTAGAGACGGGGTTTCACCGTGTTGGCCAGGCTTGTCTCGAACTCCTGACCTCAGGTGACCTGTCTGCCTCGACTTCCCAAAGTGCTGGGATTACAGGCATGAGCCACCATGCCTGGCCTCACTGCTGTATTATTCTAGAGGAAAAAGATAAGAGACAGGCAGTTGGAGAGCTTCAGGCCCACTGCCATTTTTCCTTGCTTTCCCTGTGAAATGGGAGAAATTGCACAAATAGGGAAGGAGAATGAGTTCCACACACAGCCTGAAAACCATAGCCTTGGAGGCCACTGTCGTTTAGGACTTCTTTCGAGCAGAAATAATAACAGCCACAGCGATGACACCCATTCTTCCCTCTGCACTCTCACCCATCGATCCTATCGAGCCGCTTAATCCTGGAATCATCCTGCAGGGTTGGGCACCATTGCCGTCTCCATTGCGTAGATGAGACATGGAGGCACGAAATGATTGTTTCTCCCAAAGTTAAGTGCGAGATCAGGATTTGAACCCCAGCAGCCTGGCTCCAGAGTCTGGCAAGAAAAGTAAGCAGCACCAATTCACTGCATGTCGGGACATTGTCTAGAATTTATCACAAATATTGGGAGGCAAATAGTGGTTTTTGTCCATTTATTGCACGGCTCCACAATCCGTTGTCAGTTTCTCTTCATGGAGCTGGGCTTCTTTCTACATGGGTCATCTGTTAAACTGATGATCACACACAGGTCACTTGGACGAACACATTTTCACATAATCAGATAATTTTCAATGATAACAGCTAATAATGATTCTCAGGTGCTGAGTGCTTCTGACACTAAGGTTTTGTGTTCAGTGTTTCACACACATTGCTTTAAATCCTCAGAACACACTACAAAGAAAATATTATTCTCTGGAGAAGAAATGAAGGGACTGGAGATCTTTTAAAATAGCAACTTCCAGCATTACCTGTGGTCCCGTAATGGGCCACAGGCAAGGCTTTTGAGGTCATCTTACAGGAAGGAGAAAGGCAGAACCCTCAAAGAAAGGGCCCTCCTAAGATCCACCCTGAGTCGCAGTTCCACTGATGGACATTCAGGAAAGGACATGGGAGAAAGAGAACAAGACGCAAGAAAGACAGAGAGAGACAGACACACACAGAGAGAGACACACACACACAAAAGGAGGGAGAGCAAAAACAAGGGCGAAAGAGCACAACTGTGTTTTTAGCATGCAGGCCATCATGGGGAAAGGCAGCCTCTGCTATTTTCCATCAATGCAACAAACAATGAAGGATCGAAGTCTGTCGGAGGCTGCCCGCACTCATCAGCGGTCGTCAGTGGAGATAAGATAGCTGGCGGTGAGGAACAAATGAGCAGCATGTCATGCACGTGTCTTGAGTAATTAATATCACTGGGACGCGGGGGCCGGTGTTATCGTCCGCCCTGGCTCCGCTCTTTATTTCCTGACTGCACTATTAAAAAATGAATCACGCACACCTACATAGCATTTTGTCAGGATAATGATAAGCCTTTTTAAAATTACTCACGGCGGCTCTGGGTCAGCCACACAGACGGCCCTAAGTCCCACGGTGGAGGAGAAAGGTCCTGTGACAGCTTCGTTGTGCTGAGAGATGGATGGCGCAGAGAGGAGGGTTTGCTTTTTGCAGAAGGTAGCAGTTCCCTGAAAGCAAGAACTGTACCTGATGGGCTAATAGCTTGCATTTTATTTACAGATTCAATGCACTTTTAATTTCTCTTTGATTACATAATATGGCCTCCATTTTACACATCATTTAGTGATTTTTTTTTTTTTTTTTTTTTTTGCAGGGAAGCTGTAAGCCACAAGGATTTGCCTAGATCATTTAATTAAATGGCTCATTTTGTAAACGACCTGTAACAATAACTAAGTTGTGTTTAACCTTGTCTCTGGAAACAAAAATCTGTGGAGATCTTCAAGACAATTTGAAGAAACTCTTTAGATTGCATATGCGCATAAAAATAGTATGCAGGATGTCTCAGTGTGTGGGTTTTTAGAATATCGATTTGCCATTCTTATTTTAAATTCACAATAGGACTGCAAACATACATTTTTGCACAGTAAAATAAGTACCGTAACGGAGGTGGCTCTATTGCAACGCTCAGTCCTAATTAGAAAATTGCATTTTTATCCACCGAAACTTCAGATTGTTTTCCAAACCAAAACATCAATCACTGTCGGTGTACAAACATAATGTACGTTCACACCACAGACAGCAACGAAAGTAACTAACAGTTACAAGCTATACACGTAACTATACACATCATCAGTGTGCAAATGTGTAAAATGTTATCTCGGAATAATTTCCAAACGGTTTCCTATAACTAAGGGTTGTAGATCGATGTCTTCAACCAAGTGGGTCAGGTCCTGGAACGTTCCTCACCCGCACCCGATGACTCTTCTTGACCCCCAAAATCCAGGCTGTCAAGCGAAGTCCACTCACGTCATTTCTCAGGGAGGCTGGTTGAGGCCCACGCTCGGTGCCGTGGTGAGAGTGTGGAATAAAAATGACAGGTAGAATTTTAATGTTCTGCTGGAGCTGGATATGTAAAAACAGACGCCAATTCCAGGGAACTGAGAGAGATCCTGGCACGGTGGCACCAGCGTAGAGCTGGGAAAGGAGAGGAGGTCTAAAGAGGCCGGAGGGTAAAGTGCAGGCCAACGCAGTAGAGGAAGTGGAAATCGTGCCCAGCCTTTTCTCTTTCATTAGTGCCCGCTATTTCTAATTGTCCCAGAAAACGCCTTGGATTGTTCTCGAAGCCCCTCTGTGCATGCTTCACCCCGGAGCCCCCCTTTCCAGGGTCCTGCTTCCCATGTCCATCACAGGCCTCATGCACAGTGGCCCCTCCAGGGCTGCCCCACCCCTCTGAGG
Source organism: Theropithecus gelada (assembly GCF_003255815.1). Taxonomy (NCBI): domain Eukaryota; kingdom Metazoa; phylum Chordata; class Mammalia; order Primates; family Cercopithecidae; genus Theropithecus; species Theropithecus gelada. The sequence goes on along the minus strand of NC_037677.1, from coordinate 2,624,514 downwards.
CTGGCACCTCAGTCCCCTGGTGGGTCTCAGAGGCGCCAGGTCCCTCCTACCTTCAGAGAGTGACCCTTGGCAGGTAAACTGAGGTTATTGCTTTCCTACCTGAGGGCAGGTGATGCCTACAGACTCCCCTATTTACAGAATAAAACTCAAACCCCTTTGGTACTGGTCACCCTCAGCCAGGTGTAACCACTGCCCTCTGGGTGTCCTCACTATGCCCTGGAGTCTTCCATGGCCCTCTGTGGGGACGTCTGTCTCTCTCTGGGATGTTGCTTTCCTCAAGTGGGGAGTGATGCTGGGGGTGGCAGGACACCAGAAAGAGTTCAGTGAACTGGGGTCCTTCAGGAAGCAGGAGACGGGCTGGGATGAAGGGACAGGAAGGGGCGGAGATGAGTTCACAAAGGTGTGGGTGCTGAGTGGAAAGTCTTCCCAGCTCCAGTCACCTTGCACTTTTGCGGGACACTGTGACTAATTCTGGCCAGTGGGCTTGAGCAGAAATGTGCATAGGACAGAGTAGAGACACTCTCACGGGCTTGACTGGGCAGTGGCATCCCCATCAGCCTGGATCCCTGCAAGAGTGTGTGGAGCGGAGCCCTCCTCATCAACTCCCACTGGAGACAAGCTGGAGACAGTACTTATTTTACTGTGTGGCTCCCGAGGGTCGGTCCTTCCTGGAAATAGTGCTATGTTCCCAGCAGGCTCTGAAGGTAGACTGGTAGGTGATTCTCCAACCTCGGAGAAAGGTGTGGAAAAAGCACAGGATACATCCCATTCTGTTCTCAAAAGATAGTCTTTCCTCTCTGATGATCTCTAAACTTAAAATACACTTTCATGTCGTGGAATTGCTTGGAAATTAGCTGCATCTCTTCCTAGTCTTTGATAGCTCGGGTGTTTTTCCTCAGTGCTCTCTTGAAAGGATTAGGGATTACATTCTCTTCTACTCTGGTCCTTAATTTCACGCTGCCTGGGCTTTTGCTGAATGCCTTCCTTCTCCTGCACACTAATTGCTTAGCTCTTAATAATTGATATCTTATAGAGGTGCCAAGCAAGTTAATTGGTTAATGTCCATGAAAGGATGCAGTCCTCGGTACAAGGTAGTATAAAATGGAGTTTTCGTTTAGAATTCGCATCACAGCTCGATCTGTGCCCCTTTGTCACCTTAGTATTCCTGTCACATTAATCGTCTCACATAAACACGAACAGCTGGACTTACAGGTGGGCACGGGTGCAGTCAGCTTGGACGTTGAGACTTAAAGAGAAGCAGTTTGATCTCCCAGATCTGCACCCCTACATCCTGCCATTCCTTCATCAGGCGTCTTGTTATTTGGAGCTGTAGTTTTTGTTGTTGTTTTTTTTTTTTTTTTTTTTTTTTTTT